>NW_027332847.1:0-66547 GCF_002575655.3 Aegilops tauschii subsp. strangulata
TATTGCACATGCTATGTGGATGAAATGATGATACCATGCCAACTTTCAACCTTTTCAGAGTTCATTTGAAATGCTTTTCAATTTTAGGGTCTTATAGCTCAAAATAATTAGTAAATGCATGAAAAGTAACAAATGAAGTCAGAACGGATTGAAAAATGATGATGTGGCTTTGAATGGTGCATTTTGAACACACAAAAAGTCAGGAGTTCAAATAAGTTTTAAAAAATTAAATCCCTTTGTAACAGACGAGTTTCCGTATGAAATCCTGATACTTTGAATGAGATTGTCCGTTTTGTACACGAAGTGCATCCAGTTTTTGCCGTAACCCTCTCAACTTTCTTGCACATGCTATGTGGATGAAATGATGATACCATGCCAACTTTCAACCTTTTCAGAGTTCATTTGAAATGCTTTTCAATTTTAGGGTCTTATAGCTCAAAATAATTAGTAAATGCATGAAAAATAACAAATGAAGTCAAAACGGATTGAAAAATGATGATGTGGCTTTGAATGGTGCATTTTGAACACACAAAAAGTCAGGAGTTCAAATAAGTTTAAAAAAATGAAGTCCCTTTGTAACGGACGAGTTTCCGTATGAAATCCTGATACTTTGAAAGAGATTGTCCGTTTTGTACACGAAGTGCATCCAGTTTTTGCCGTAACCCTCTCAACTTTATTGCACATGCTATGTGGATGAAATGATGATACCATGCCAACTTTCAACCTTTTCAGAGTTCATTTGAAATGCTTTTCAATTTTAGGGTCTTATAGCTCAAAATAATTAGTAAATGCATGAAAAATAACAAATGAAGTCAGAACGGATTGAAAAATGATGATGTGGCTTTGAATGGTGCATTTTGAACACACAAAAAGTCAGGAGTTCAAATAAGTTTAAAAAAATTAAATCCCTTTGTAACAGACGAGTTTCCGTATGAAATCCTGATACTTTGAAAGGGATTGTCCGTTTTGTACACGAAGTGCATCCAGTTTTTGCCGTAACCCTCTCAACTTTATTGCACATGCTATGTGGATGAAATGATGATACCATGCCAACTTTCAACCTTTTCAGAGTTCATTTGAAATGCTTTTTCAATTTTAGGGTCTTATAGCTCAAAATAATTAGTAAATGCATGAAAAATAACAAATGAAGTCAGAAAGGATTGAAAAATGATGATGTGGCTTTGAATGGTGCATTTTGAACACACAAAAAGTCAGGAGTTCAAATAAGTTTTTAAAAATGAAATCCGTTTGTAACAGACGAGTTTCCATATGAAATCCTGATACTTTGAAAGAGATTGTCCGTTTTTTACACGAAGTGCATCCAGTTTTTGCCGTAACCCTCTCAACTTTCTTTCACATGCTATGTGGATGAAATGATGATACCATGCCAACTTTCAACCTTTTCAGAGTTCATTTGAAATGCTTTTCAATTTTAGGGTCTTATAGCTCAAAATAATTAGTAAATGCATGAAAAATAACAAATGAAGTCAGAAAGGATTGAAAAATGATGATGTGGCTTTGAATGGTGCATTTTGAACACACAAAAAGTCAGGAGTTCAAATAAGTTTTAAAAAATTAAATCCCTTTGTAACAGACGAGTTTCCGTATGAAATCCTGATACTTTGAATGAGATTGTCCGTTTTGTACACGAAGTGCATCCAGTTTTTGCCGTAACCCTCTCAACTTTCTTGCACATGCTATGTGGATGAAATGATGATACCATGCCAACTTTCAACCTTTTCAGAGTTCATTTGAAATGCTTTTCAATTTTAGGGTCTTATAGCTCAAAATAATTAGTAAATGCATGAAAAATAACAAATGAAGTCAGAACGGATTGAAAAATGATGATGTGGCTTTGAATGGTGCATTTTGAACACACAAAAAGTCAGGAGTTCAAATAAGTTTAAAAAAATGAAGTCCCTTTGTAACGGACGAGTTTCCGTATGAAATCCTGATACTTTGAAAGAGATTGTCCGTTTTGTACACGAAGTGCATCCAGTTTTTGCCGTAACCCTCTCAACTTTATTGCACATGCTATGTGGATGAAATGATGATACCATGCCAACTTTCAATCTTTTCAGAGTTCATTTGAAATGCTTTTCAATTTTAGGGTCTTATAGCTCAAAATAATTAGTAAATGCATGAAAAATAACAAATGAAGTCAGAAAGGATTGAAAAATGATGATGTGGCTTTGAATGGTGCATTTTGAACACACAAAAAGTCAGGAGTACAACTAAGTTTTTAAAAATGAAATCCCTTTGTAACAGACGAGTTTCCGTATGAAATCCTGATACTTTGAAAGAGATTGTCCGTTTTGTACACGAAGTGCATCCAGTTTTTGTCGTAACCCTCTCAACTTTCTTGCACAAGCTATGTGGATGAAATGATGATACCATGCCAACTTTCAACCTTTTCAGAGTTCATTTGAAATGCTTTTCAATTTGAGGGTCTTATAGCTCAAAATAAGTAGTAAATGCATGAAAAATAACAAATGAAGTGGGAAAGGATTGAAAATGATGATGTGGCTTTGAATGGTGCATTTTGAACACACAAAAAGTCAGGAGTTCAAATAAGTTTAAAAAAATGAAGTCCCTTTGTAACGGACGAGTTTCCGTATGAAATCCTGATACTTTGAAAGAGATTGTCCGTTTTGTACACGAAGTGCATCCAGTTTTTGCCGTAACCCTCTCAACTTTCTTGCACATGTTATGTGGATGAAATGATGATACCATGCCAACTTTCAACCTTTTCAGAGTTCATTTGAAATGCTTTTCAATTTTAGGGTCTTATAGCTCAAAATAATTAGTAAATGCATGAAAAATAACAAATGAAGTCAGAACGGATTGAAAAATGATGATGTGGCTTTGAATGGTGCATTTTGAACACACAAAAAGTAAGGAGTTCAAATAAGTTTTAAAAAATGAAGTCCCTTTGTAACAGACGAGTTTCCGTATGAAATACTGATACTTTGAAAGAGATTGTCCGTTTTGTACACGAAGTGCATCCAGTTTTTGCCGTAACCCTCTCAACTTTCTTGCACATGCTATGTGGATGAAATGATGATACCATGCCAACTTTCAACCTTTTCAGAGTTCATTTGAAATGCTTTTCAATCTTAGGGTCTTATAGCTCAAAATAATTAGGAAATGCATGAAAAAAAACAAATGAAGTCAGAAAGGATTGAAAATGATGATGTGGCTTTGAATGGTGCATTTTGAACACACAAAACGTGAGGAGTTCAAATAAGTTTTTAAAAATGAAATCCCTTTGTACCAGACGAGTTTCCGTATGAAATCCTGATACTTTGAAAGAGATTGTCCGTTTTGTACACGAAGTGCATCCAGTTTTTGCCGTAACCCTCTCAACTTTCTTGCACATGCTATCTGGATGAAATGATGATACCATGCCAACTTTCAACCTTTTCAGAGTTCATTTGAAATGCTTTTCAATCTTAGGGTCTTATAGCTCAAAATAATTAGGAAATGCATGAAAAAAAACAAATGAAGTTAGAAAGGATTGAAAAATGATGATGTGGCTTTGAATGGTGCATTTTGAACACACAAAACGTGAGGAGTTCAAATAAGTTTTTAAAAATGAAATCCCTTTGTACCAGACGAGTTTCCGTATGAAATCCTGATACTTTGAAAGAGATTGTCCGTTTTGTACACGAAGTGCATCCAGTTTTTGCCGTAACCCTCTCAACTTTCTTGCACATGCTATCTGGATGAAATGATGATACCATGCCAACTTTCAACCTTTTTAGAGTTCATTTGAAATGCTTTTCAATTTTAGGGTCTTAAAGCTCAAAATAATTAGTAAATGCATGAAAAATAACAAATGAAGTCAGAAAGGATTGACAAATGATGATGTGGCTTTGAATGGTCCATTTTGAACACACAAAAAGTCAGGAGTTCAAATAAGTTTTAAAAAATGAAATCCCTTTGTAACAGACGAGTTTCCGTATGAAATCCTGATACTTCGAAAGAGATTGTCCGTTTTGTACACGAAGTGCATCCAGTTTTTGCCGTAACCCTCTCAACTTTCTTGCACATGCTATGTGGATGAAATGATGATACCATGCCAACTTTCAACCTTTTCAGAGTTCATTTGAAATGTTTAGGGTCTTATAGCTCAAAATAATTAGTAAATGCATGAAAAATAACAAATGAAGTCAGAAAGGATTGAAAAATGATGATGTGGCTTTGAATGGTGCATTTTGAACACACAAAAAGTCAGGAGTTCAAATAAGTTTTTAAAAATGAAATCCCTTTGTAACAGACGAGTTTCCGTATGAAATCCTGATACTTTGAATGAGATTGTCCGTTTTGTACACGAAGTGCATCCAGTTTTTGCCGTAACCCTCTCAACTTTCTTTCACATGCTATGTGGATGAAATGATGATACCATGCCAACTTTCAACCTTTTCAGAGTTCATTTGAAATGCTTTTCAATTTTAGGGTCTTATAGCTCAAAATAATTAGTAAATGCATGAAAAATAACAAATGAAGTCAGAACGGATTGAAAAATGATGATGTGGCTTTGAATGGTGCATTTTGAACACACAAAAAGTCAGGAGTTCAAATAAGTTTTAAAAAATGAAGTCCCTTTGTAATAGACGAGTTTCCGTATGAAATCCTGATACTTTGAAAGAGATTGTCCGTTTTGTACACGAAGTGCATCCAGTTTTTGCCGGAACCCTCTCAACTTTCTTGCACATGCTATGTGGATGAAATGATGATACCATGCCAACTTTCAACCTTTTCAGAGTTCATTTGAAATGCTTTTCAATCTTAGGGTCTTATAGCTCAAAATAATTAGGAAATGCATGAAAAAAACAAATGAAGTCAGAAAGGATTGAAAATGATGATGTGGCTTTGAATGGTGCATTTTGAACACACAAAACGTGAGGAGTTCAAATAAGTTTTTAAAAATGAACTCCCTTTGTACCAGACGAGTTTCCGTATGAAATCCTGTTACTTTGAAAGAGATTGTCCGTTTTGTACACGAAGTGCATCCAGTTTTTGCCGTAACCCTCTCAACTTTCTTGCACATGCTATCTGGATGAAATGATGATACCATGCCAACTTTCAACCTTTTCAGAGTTCATTTGAAATGCTTTTCAATCTTAGGGTCTTATAGCTCAAACTAATTAGTAAATGCATGAAAAATAACAAAATGAAGTTAGAAAGGATTGAAAAATGATGATGTGGCTTTGAATGGTGCATTTTGAACACACAAAAAGTCAGGAGTTCAAATAAGTTTTAAAAAATGAAATCCCTTTGTAACAGACGAGTTTCCGTATGAAATCCTGATACTTTGAAAGAGATTGTCCGTTTTGTACTGGAAGTGCATCCAGTTTTTGCCGCAACCCTCTCAACTTTCTTGCACATGCTATGTGGCTGGAATGATGATACCATGCCAACTTTCAACCTTTTCAGAGTTCATTTGAAATGCTTTTCAATTTTAGGGTCTTAAAGCTCAAAATAATTAGTAAATGCATGAAAAATAACAAATGAAGTCAGAAAGGATTGAAAAATGATGATGTGGCTTTGAATGGTGCATTTTGAACACACAAAAAGTCAGGAGTTCAAATAAGTTTTAAAAAATGAAATCCCTTTGTAACAGGCGAGTTTCCGTATGAAATCCTGATAATTTGAAAGGGATTGTCCGTTTTGTACTGGAAGTGCATCCAGTTTTTGCCGCAACCCTCTCAACTTTCTTGCACATGCTATGTGGATGGAATGATGATACCATCCCAACTTTCAACCTTTTCAGAGTTCATTTGAAATGCTTTTCAATTTTTGGGTCTTAAAGCTCAAAATAATTAGTAAATGCATGAAAAATAACAAATGAAGTCAGAAAGGATTGAAAAATGATGATGTGGCTTTGAATGGTGCATTTTGAACACACAAAAAGTCAGGAGTTCAAATAAGTTTTAAAAAATGAAATCCCTTTGTAACAGGCGAGTTTCCGTATGAAATCCTGATAATTTGAAAGGGATTGTCCGTTTTTTACATGAAGTGTATCCAGTTTTTGCCGTAACCCTCTCAACTTTCTTGCACATGCTATGTGGATGGAATGATGATACCATGCCAACTTTCAACCTTTTTAGAGTTCATTTGAAATGCTTTTCAATTTTAGGGTCTTATAGCTCAAAATAATTAGTAAATGCATGAAAAATAATAAATGAAGTGAGAAAGGATTGACAAATGATGATGTGGCTTTGAATGGTGCATTTTGAACACACAAAAAGTCAGGAGTTCAAATAAGTTTTAAAAAATGAATTCCTTTGTAACGGACGAGTTTCCGTATGAAATCCTGATACTTCGAAAGAGATTGTCCGTTTTGTACACGAAGTGCATCTAGTTTTTGCCGTAACCCTCTCAACTTTCTTGCACATGCTATGTGGATGAAATGATGATACCATGCCAACTTTCAACCTTTTCAGAGTTCATTTGAAATGCTTTTCAATCTTAGGGTCTTATAGCTCAAAATAATTAGGAAATGCATGAAAAAAACAAATGAAGTCAGAAAGGATTGAAAAATGATGATGTGGCTTTGAATGGTGCATTTTGAACACACACAAAAGTCAGGAGTTCAAATAAGTTTTTAAAAATGAAATCCCTTTGTAATAGACGAGTTTCCGTATGAAATCCTGATACTTTGAAAGAGATTGTCCGTTTTGTACACGAAGTGCATCCAGTTTTTGCCGTAACCCTCTCAACTTTCTTGCACATGCTATCTGGATGAAATGATGATACCATGCCAACTTTCAACCTTTTCAGAGTTCATTTGAAATGCTTTTCAATCTTAGGGTCTTATAGCTCAAAATAATTAGTAAATGCATGAAAAATAACAAATGAAGTCAGAAAGGATTGAAAAATGATGATGTGGCTTTGAATGGTGCATTTTGAACACAAAAAAAGTCAGGAGTTCAAATAAGTTTTTAAAAATGAAATCCCTTTGTAATAGACGAGTTTCCGTATGAAATCCTGATACTTTGAAAGAGATTGTCCGTTTTGTACACGAAGTGCATCCAGTTTTTGCCGTAACCCTCTCAACTTTCTTGCACATGCTATCTGGATGAAATGATGATACCATGCCAACTTTCAACCTTTTCAGAGTTCATTTGAAATGCTTTTCAATCTTAGGGTCTTATAGCTCAAAATAATTATTAAATGCATGAAAAATAACAAATGAAGTCAGAAAGGATTGAAAAATGATGATGTGGCTTTGAATGGTGCATTTTGAACAAACAAAAAATCAGGAGTTCAAATAAGTTTTAAAAAATTAAATCCCTTTGTAACAGACGAGTTTCCGTATGAAATCCTGATACTTCGAAAGAGATTGTCCGTTTTGTACACGAAGTGCATCCAGTTTTTGCCGTAACCCTCTCAACTTTCTTGCACATGCTCTGTGGATGAAATGATGATACCATGCCAACTTTCAACCTTTTCAGAGTTCATTTGAAATGCTATTCAATTTTAGGGTCTTATAGCTCAAAATAATTACTAAATGCATGAAAAATAACAAATGAAGTCAGAACGGATTGAAAAATGATGATGTGGCTTTGAATGGTGCATTTTGAATACACAAAAAGTAAGGAGTTCAAATTAGTTTTAAAAAATGAAGTCCCTTTGTAACAGACGAGTTTCCGTATGAAATCTTGATACTTTGAAAGAGATTGTCCGTTTTGTACACGAAGTGCATCCAGTTTTTGCCGTAACCCTCTCAACTTTCTTGCACATGCTATCTGGATTAAATGATGCTACCATGCCAACTTTCAACCTTTTCAGACTTCATTTGAAATGCTTTTCAATCTTAGGGTCTTATAGCTCAAAATAATTAGTAAATGCATGAAAAATAACAAATGAAGTGAGAAAGGATTGAAAAATGATGATGTGGCTTTGAATGGTGCATTTTGAACACACAAAACATTAGGAGTTCAAATAAGTTTTAAAAAATGAAATCTATTTGTACCAGACGAGTTTCCGTATGAAATCCTGATACTTTGAAAGAGATTGTACGTTTTGTACACGAAGTGCATCCAGTTTTTGCCGTAACCCTCTCAACTTTCTTGCACATGCCATGTGGATGAAATGATGATACCAAGCCAACTTTCAACCTTTTCAGAGTTCATTTGAAATGCTTTTCAATCTTAGGGTCTTATAGCTCAAAAATAATTAGTAAATGCATGAAAAATAACAAATGAAGTCAGAAAGGATTGAAAAATGATGATGTGGCTTTGAATGGTGCATTTTGAACAAACAAAAAGTCAGGAGTTCAAATAAGTTTTAAAAAATTAAATCCCTTTGTAACAGACGAGTTTCCGTATGAAATCCTGATACTTCGAAAGAGATTGTCCGTTTTGTACACGAAGTGCATCCAGTTTTTGCCGTAACCCTCTCAACTTTATTGCACATGCTCTGTGGATGAAATGATGATACCATGCCAACTTTCAACCTTTTCAGAGTTCATTTGAAATGCTTTTCAATTTTAGGGTCTTATAGCTCAAAATAATTACTAAATGCATGAAAAATAACAAATGAAGTCAGAACGGATTGAAAAATGATGATGTGGCTTTGAATGGTGCATTTTGAACACACAAAAAGTAAGGAGTTCAAATAAGTTTTAAAAAATGATGTCCCTTTGTAACAGACGAGTTTCCGTATGAAATCCTGATAATTTGAAAGGGATTGTCCGTTTTTTACATGAAGTGTATCCAGTTTTTGCCGTAACCCTCTCAACTTTCTTGCACATGCTATGTGGATGGAATGATGATACCATGCCAACTTTCAACCTTTTTAGAGTTCATTTGAAATGCTTTTCAATTTTAGGGTCTTATAGCTCAAAATAATTAGTAAATGCATGAAAAATAATAAATGAAGTGAGAAAGGATTGACAAATGATGATGTGGCTTTGAATGGTGCATTTTGAACACACAAAAAGTCAGGAGTTCAAATAAGTTTTAAAAAATGAATTCCTTTGTAACAGACGAGTTTCCGTATGAAATCCTGATACTTCGAAAGAGATTGTCCGTTTTGTACACGAAGTGCATCTAGTTTTTGCCGTAACCCTCTCAACTTTCTTGCACATGCTATGTGGATGAAATGATGATACCATGCCAACTTTCAACCTTTTCAGAGTTCATTTGAAATGCTTTTCAATCTTAGGGTCTTATAGCTCAAAATAATTAGGAAATGCATGAAAAAAACAAATGAAGTCAGAAAGGATTGAAAAATGATGATGTGGCTTTGAATGGTGCATTTTGAACACACACAAAAGTCAGGAGTTCAAATAAGTTTTTAAAAATGAAATCCCTTTGTAATAGACGAGTTTCCGTATGAAATCCTGATACTTTGAAAGAGATTGTCCGTTTTGTACACGAAGTGCATCCAGTTTTTGCCGTAACCCTCTCAACTTTCTTGCACATGCTATCTGGATGAAATGATGATACCATGCCAACTTTCAACCTTTTCAGAGTTCATTTGAAATGCTTTTCAATCTTAGGGTCTTATAGCTCAAAATATTTAGTAAATGCATGAAAAATAACAAATGAAGTCAGAAAGGATTGAAAAATGATGATGTGGCTTTGAATGGTGCATTTTGAACACAAAAAAAGTCAGGAGTTCAAATAAGTTTTTAAAAATGAAATCCCTTTGTAATAGACAGGTTTCCGTATGAAATCCTGATACTTTGAAAGAGATTGTCCGTTTTGTACACGAAGTGCATCCAGTTTTTGCCGTAACCCTCTCAACTTTCTTTCACATGCCATGTGGATGAAATGATGATACCATGCCAACTTTCAACCTTTTCAGAGTTCATTTGAAATGCTTTTCAATTTTAGGGTCTTATAGCTCAAAATAATTATTAAATGCATGAAAAATAACAAATGAAGTCAGAAAGGATTGAAAAATGATGATCTGGCTTTGAATGGTGCATTTTGAACAAACAAAAAATCAGGAGTTCAAATAAGTTTTAAAAAATTAAATCCCTTTGTAACAGACGAGTTTCCGTATGAAATCCTGATACTTCGAAAGAGATTGTCCGTTTTGTACACGAAGTGCATCCAGTTTTTGCCGTAACCCTCTCAACTTTCTTGCACATGCTCTGTGGATGAAATGATGATACCATGCCAACTTTCAACCTTTTCAGAGTTCATTTGAAATGCTATTCAATTTTAGGGTCTTATAGCTCAAAATAATTACTAAATGCATGAAAAATAACAAATGAAGTCAGAACGGATTGAAAAATGATGATGTGGCTTTGAATGGTGCATTTTGAATACACAAAAAGTAAGGAGTTCAAATTAGTTTTAAAAAATGAAGTCCCTTTGTAACAGACGAGTTTCCGTATGAAATCTTGATACTTTGAAAGAGATTGTCCGTTTTGTACACGAAGTGCATCCAGTTTTTGCCGTAACCCTCTCAACTTTCTTGCACATGCTATGTGGATTAAATGATGCTACCATGCCAACTTTCAACCTTTTCAGACTTCATTTGAAATGCTTTTCAATCTTAGGGTCTTATAGCTCAAAATAATTAGTAAATGCATGAAAAATAACAAATGAAGTGAGAAAGGATTGAAAAATGATGATGTGGCTTTGAATGGTGCATTTTGAACACACAAAACATTAGGAGTTCAAATAAGTTTTAAAAAATGAAATCTATTTGTACCAGACGAGTTTCCGTATGAAATCCTGATACTTTGAAAGAGATTGTACGTTTTGTACACGAAGTGCATCCAGTTTTTGCCGTAACCCTCTCAACTTTCTTGCACATGCCATGTGGATGAAATGATGATACCAAGCCAACTTTCAACCTTTTCAGAGTTCATTTGAAATGCTTTTCAATCTTAGGGTCTTATAGCTCAAAAATAATTAGTAAATGCATGAAAAATAACAAATGAAGTCAGAAAGGATTGAAAAATGATGATGTGGCTTTGAATGGTGCATTTTGAACAAACAAAAAGTCAGGAGTTCAAATAAGTTTTAAAAAATTAAATCCCTTTGTAACAGACGAGTTTCCGTATGAAATCCTGATACTTCGAAAGAGATTGTCCGTTTTGTACACGAAGTGCATCCAGTTTTTGCCGTAACCCTCTCAACTTTATTGCACATGCTCTGTGGATGAAATGATGATACCATGCCAACTTTCAACCTTTTCAGAGTTCATTTGAAATGCTTTTCAATTTTAGGGTCTTATAGCTCAAAATAATTACTAAATGCATGAAAAATAACAAATGAAGTCAGAACGGATTGAAAAATGATGATGTGGCTTTGAATGGTGCATTTTGAACACACAAAAAGTAAGGAGTTCAAATAAGTTTTAAAAAATGATGTCCCTTTGTAACAGACGAGTTTCCGTATGAAATCCTGATACTTTGAAAGAGATTGTCCGTTTTGTACACGAAGTGCATCCAGTTTTTGCCGTAACCCTCTCAACTTTCTTGCACATGCTATGTGGATTAAATGATGATACCATGCCAACTTTCAACCTTTTCAGACTTCATTTGAAATGCTTTTCAATCTTAGGGTCTTATAGCTCAAAATAATTAGTAAATGCATGAAAAATAACAAATGAAGTCAGAAAGGATTGAAAAATGATGATGTGGCTTTGAATGGTGCATTTTGAACAAACAAAAAGTCAGGAGTTCAAATAAGTTTTAAAAAATTAAATCCCTTTGTAACAGACGAGTTTCCGTATGAAATCCTGATACTTCGAAAGAGATTGTCCGTTTTGTACACGAAGTGCATCCAGTTTTTGCCGTAACCCTCGCAACTTTATTGCACATGCTATGTGGATGAAATGATGATACCATGCCAACTTTCAACCTTTTCAGAGTTCATTTGAAATGCTTTTCAATTTTAGGGTCTTATAGCTCAAAATAATTATTAAATGCATGAAAAATAACAAATGAAGTCAGAAAGGATTGAAAAATGATGATGTGGCTTTGAATGGTGCATTTTGAACACACAAAAAGTCAGGAGTTCAAATAAGTTTTTAAAAATGAAATCCGTTTGTAACAGACGAGTTTCCATATGAAATCCTGATACTTTGAAAGAGATTGTCCGTTTTGTACACGAAGTGCATCCAGTTTTTGCCGTAACCCTCTCAACTTTCTTGCACATGATATGTGGATGAAATGATGATACCATGCCAACTTTCAACCTTTTCAGACTTCATTTGAAATGCTTTTCAATTTTAGGGTCTTATAGCTCAAAATAATTAGTAAATGCATGAAAAATAACAAATGAAGTCAGAAAGGATTGAAAAATGATGATGTGGCTTTGAATGGTGCATTTTGAACACACAAAAAGTCAGGAGTTCAAATAAGTTTTTAAAAATGAAATCCCTTTGTAACACACGAGTTTCCGTATGAAATCCTGATACTTTGAAAGAGATTGTCCGTTTTGTACACGAAGTGCATCCAGTTTTTGCCGTAACCCTCTCAACTTTATTTCACATGCCATGTGGATGAAATGATGATACCATGCCAACTTTCAACCTTTTCAGAGTTCATTTGAAATGCTTTTCAATTTTAGGGTCTTATAGCTCAAAATAATTAGTAAATGCATGAAAAATAACAAATGAAGTCAGAAAGGATTGAAAAATGATGATGTGGCTTTGAATGGTGCATTTTGAACACACAAAAAGTAAGGAGTTCAAATAAGTTTTAAAAAATGAAGTCCCTTTGTAACAGACGAGTTTCCGTATGAAATCTTGATACTTTGAAAGAGATTGTCCGTTTTGTACACGAAGTGCATCCAGTTTTTGCCGTAACCCTCTCAACTTTCTTGCACATGCTATGTGGATGAAATGATGATACCATGCCAACTTTCAACCTTTTCAGACTTCATTTGAAATGCTTTTCAATCTTAGGGTCTTATAGCTCAAAATAATTAGTAAATGCATGAAAAATAACAAATGAAGTCAGAAAGGATTGAAAAATGATGATGTGGCTTTGAATGGTGCATTTTGAACACACAAAAAGTCAGGAGTTCAAATAAGTTTTTAAAAATGAAATCCCTTTGTAATAGACAGGTTTCCGTATGAAATCCTGATACTTTGAAAGAGATTGTCCGTTTTGTACACGAAGTGCATCCAGTTTTTGCCGTAACCCTCTCAACTTTCTTTCACATGCTATGTGGATGAAATGATGATACCATGCCAACTTTCAACCTTTTCAGAGTTCATTTGAAATGCTTTTCAATTTTAGGGTCTTATAGCTCAAAATAATTAGTAAATGCATGAAAAATAACAAATGAAGTCAGAAAGGATTGAAAAATGATGATGTGGCTTTGAATGGTGCATTTTCAACAAACAAAAAGTCAGGAGTTCAAATAAGTTTTAAAAAATTAAATCCCTTTGTAACAGACGAGTTTCCGTATGAAATCCTGATACTTCGAAAGAGATTGTCCGTTTTGTACACGAAGTGCATCCAGTTTTTGCCGTAACCCTCTCAACTTTCTTGCACATGCTCTGTGGATGAAATGATGATACCATGCCAACTTTCAACCTTTTCAGAGTTCATTTGAAATGCTTTTCAATTTTAGGGTCTTATAGCTCAAAATAATTACTAAATGCATGAAAAATAACAAACGAAGTCAGAACGGATTGAAAAATGATGATGTGGCTTTGAATGGTGCATTTTGAACACACAAAAAGTAAGGAGTTCAAATAAGTTTTAAAAAATGAAGTCCCTTTGTAACAGACGAGTTTCCGTATGAAATCTTGATACTTTGAAAGAGATTGTCCGTTGTGTACACGAAGTGCATCCAGTTTTTGCCGTAACCCTCTCAACTTTCTTGCACATGCTATGTGGATTAAATGATGATACCATGCCAACTTTCAACCTTTTCAGACTTCATTTGAAATGCTTTTCAATCTTAGGGTCTTATAGCTCAAAATAATTAGTAAATGCATGAAAAATAACAAATGAAGTGAGAAAGGATTGAAAAATGATGATGTGGCTTTGAATGGTGCATTTTGAACACACAAAACATTAGGAGTTCAAATAAGTTTTAAAAAATGAAATCTATTTGTACCAGACGAGTTTCCGTATGAAATCCTGATACTTTGAAAGACGTTGTACGTTTTGTACACGAAGTGCATCCAGTTTTTGCCGTAACCCTCTCAACTTTCTTGCACATGCCATGTGGATGAAATGATGATACCAAGCCAACTTTCAACCTTTTCAGAGTTCATTTGAAATGCTTTTCAATCTTAGGGTCTTATAGCTCAAAATAATTAGTAAATGCATGAAAAATAACAAATGAAGTCAGAAAGGATTGAAAAATGATGATGTGGCTTTGAATGGTGCATTTTGAACAAACCAAAAGTCAAGAGTTCAAATAAGTTTTAAAAAATTAAATCCCTTTGTAACAGACGAGTTTCCGTATGAAATCCTGATACTTCGAAAGAGATTGTCCGTTTTGTACACGAAGTGCATCCAGTTTTTGCCGTAACCCTCTCAACTTTCTTGCACGTGC
This sequence comes from Aegilops tauschii subsp. strangulata, assembly GCF_002575655.3. Taxonomy (NCBI): domain Eukaryota; kingdom Viridiplantae; phylum Streptophyta; class Magnoliopsida; order Poales; family Poaceae; genus Aegilops; species Aegilops tauschii. The sequence continues at coordinate 14,493 of NW_027332847.1, forward strand.
TCTGTGGATGAAATGATGATACCATGCCAACTTTCAACCTTTTCAGAGTTCATTTGAAATGCTTTTCAATTTTAGGGTCTTATAGCTCAAAATAATTACTAAATGCATGAAAAATAACAAATGAAGTCAGAACGGATTGAAAAATGATGATGTGGCTTTGAATGGTGCATTTTGAACACACAAAAAGTAAGGAGTTCAAATAAGTTTTAAAAAATGAAGTCCCTTTGTAACAGACGAGTTTCCGTATGAAATCCTGATACTTTGAAAGAGATTGTCCGTTTTGTACACGAAGTGCATCCAGTTTTTGCCGTAACCCTCTCAACTTTCTTGCACATGCTATGTGGATGAAATGATGATACCATGCCAACTTTCAACCTTTTCAGAGTTCATTTGAAATGCTTTTCAATCTTAGGGTCTTATAGCTCAAAATAATTAGGAAATGCATGAAAAAAACAAATGAAGTCAGAAAGGATTGAAAAATGATGATGTGGCTTTGAATGGTGCATTTTGAACACACACAAAAGTCAGGAGTTCAAATAAGTTTTTAAAAATGAAATCCCTTTGTAATAGACGAGTTTCCGTATGAAATCCTGATACTTTGAAAGAGATTGTCCGTTTTGTACACGAAGTGCATCCAGTTTTTGCCGTAACCCTCTCAACTTTCTTGCACATGCTATCTGGATGAAATGATGATACCATGCCAACTTTCAACCTTTTCAGAGTTCATTTGAAATGCTTTTCAATCTTAGGGTCTTATAGCTCAAAATAATTAGTAAATGCATGAAAAATAACAAATGAAGTCAGAAAGGATTGAAAAATGATGATGTGGCTTTGAATGGTGCATTTTGAACACAAAAAAAGTCAGGAGTTCAAATAAGTTTTTAAAAATGAAATCCCTTTGTAATAGACAGGTTTCCGTATGAAATCCTGATACTTTGAAAGAGATTGTCCGTTTTGTACACGAAGTGCATCCAGTTTTTGCCGTAACCCTCTCAACTTTCTTTCACATGCCATGTGGATGAAATGATGATACCATGCCAACTTTCAACCTTTTCAGAGTTCATTTGAAATGCTTTTCAATTTTAGGGTCTTATAGCTCAAAATAATTATTAAATGCATGAAAAATAACAAATGAAGTCAGAAAGGATTGAAAAATGATGATCTGGCTTTGAATGGTGCATTTTGAACAAACAAAAAATCAGGAGTTCAAATAAGTTTTAAAAAATTAAATCCCTTTGTAACAGACGAGTTTCCGTATGAAATCCTGATACTTCGAAAGAGATTGTCCGTTTTGTACACGAAGTGCATCCAGTTTTTGCCGTAACCCTCTCAACTTTATTGCACATGCTATGTGGATGAAATGATGATACCATGCCAACTTTCAACCTTTTCAGAGTTCATTTGAAATGCTATTCAATTTTAGGGTCTTATAGCTCAAAATAATTACTAAATGCATGAAAAATAACAAATGAAGTCAGAACGGATTGAAAAATGATGATGTGGCTTTGAATGGTGCATTTTGAATACACAAAAAGTAAGGAGTTCAAATTAGTTTTAAAAAATGAAGTCCCTTTGTAACAGACGAGTTTCCGTATGAAATCTTGATACTTTGAAAGAGATTGTCCGTTTTGTACACGAAGTGCATCCAGTTTTTGCCGTAACCCTCTCAACTTTCTTGCACATGCTATGTGGATGAAATGATGCTACCATGCCAACTTTCAACCTTTTCAGACTTCATTTGAAATGCTTTTCAATCTTAGGGTCTTATAGCTCAAAATAATTAGTAAATGCATGAAAAATAACAAATGAAGTGAGAAAGGATTGAAAAATGATGATGTGGCTTTGAATGGTGCATTTTGAACACACAAAACATTAGGAGTTCAAATAAGTTTTAAAAAATGAAATCTATTTGTACCAGACGAGTTTCCGTATGAAATCCTGATACTTTGAAAGAGATTGTACGTTTTGTACACGAAGTGCATCCAGTTTTTGCCGTAACCCTCTCAACTTTCTTGCACATGCCATGTGGATGAAATGATGATACCAAGCCAACTTTCAACCTTTTCAGAGTTCATTTGAAATGCTTTTCAATCTTAGGGTCTTATAGCTCAAAAATAATTAGTAAATGCATGAAAAATAACAAATGAAGTCAGAAAGGATTGAAAAATGATGATGTGGCTTTGAATGGTGCATTTTGAACAAACAAAAAGTCAGGAGTTCAAATAAGTTTTAAAAAATTAAATCCCTTTGTAACAGACGAGTTTCCGTATGAAATCCTGATACTTCGAAAGAGATTGTCCGTTTTGTACACGAAGTGCATCCAGTTTTTGCCGTAACCCTCTCAACTTTATTGCACATGCTCTGTGGATGAAATGATGATACCATGCCAACTTTCAACCTTTTCAGAGTTCATTTGAAATGCTTTTCAATTTTAGGGTCTTATAGCTCAAAATAATTACTAAATGCATGAAAAATAACAAATGAAGTCAGAACGGATTGAAAAATGATGATGTGGCTTTGAATGGTGCATTTTGAACACACAAAAAGTAAGGAGTTCAAATAAGTTTTAAAAAATGATGTCCCTTTGTAACAGACGAGTTTCCGTATGAAATCCTGATACTTTGAAAGAGATTGTCCGTTTTGTACACGAAGTGCATCCAGTTTTTGCCGTAACCCTCTCAACTTTCTTGCACATGCTATGTGGATTAAATGATGATACCATGCCAACTTTCAACCTTTTCAGACTTCATTTGAAATGCTTTTCAATCTTAGGGTCTTATAGCTCAAAATAATTAGTAAATGCATGAAAAATAACAAATGAAGTCAGAAAGGATTGAAAAATGATGATGTGGCTTTGAATGGTGCATTTTGAACAAACAAAAAGTCAGGAGTTCAAATAAGTTTTAAAAAATTAAATCCCTTTGTAACAGACGAGTTTCCGTATGAAATCCTGATACTTCGAAAGAGATTGTCCGTTTTGTACACGAAGTGCATCCAGTTTTTGCCGTAACCCTCTCAACTTTATTGCACATGCTATGTGGATGAAATGATGATACCATGCCAACTTTCAACCTTTTCAGAGTTCATTTGAAATGCTTTTCAATTTTAGGGTCTTATAGCTCAAAATAATTAGTAAATGCACGAAAAATAACAAATGAAGTCAGAAAGGATTGAAAAATGATGATGTGGCTTTGAATGGTGCATTTTGAACACACAAAAAGTCAGGAGTTCAAATAAGTTTTTAAAAATGAAATCCGTTTGTAACAGACGAGTTTCCATATGAAATCCTGATACTTTGAAAGAGATTGTCCGTTTTGTACACGAAGTGCATCCAGTTTTTGCCGTAACCCTCTCAACTTTCTTGCACATGATATGTGGATGAAATGATGATACCATGCCAACTTTCAACCTTTTCAGACTTCATTTGAAATGCTTTTCAATTTTAGGGTCTTATAGCTCAAAATAATTAGTAAATGCATGAAAAATAACAAATGAAGTCAGAAAGGATTGAAAAATGATGATGTGGCTTTGAATGGTGCATTTTGAACACACAAAAAGTCAGGAGTTCAAATAAGTTTTTAAAAATGAAATCCCTTTGTAACACACGAGTTTCCGTATGAAATCCTGATACTTTGAAAGAGATTGTCCGTTTTGTACACGAAGTGCATCCAGTTTTTGCCGTAACCCTCTCAACTTTATTTCACATGCCATGTGGATGAAATGATGATACCATGCCAACTTTCAACCTTTTCAGAGTTCATTTGAAATGCTTTTCAATTTTAGGGTCTTATAGCTCAAAATAATTAGTAAATGCATGAAAAATAACAAATGAAGTCAGAAAGGATTGAAAAATGATGATGTGGCTTTGAATGGTGCATTTTGAACACACAAAAAGTAAGGAGTTCAAATAAGTTTTAAAAAATGAAGTCCCTTTGTAACAGACGAGTTTCCGTATGAAATCTTGATACTTTGAAAGAGATTGTCCGTTTTGTACACGAAGTGCATCCAGTTTTTGCCGTAACCCTCTCAACTTTCTTGCACATGCTATGTGGATGAAATGATGATACCATGCCAACTTTCAACCTTTTCAGACTTCATTTGAAATGCTTTTCAATCTTAGGGTCTTATAGCTCAAAATAATTAGTAAATGCATGAAAAATAACAAATGAAGTCAGAAAGGATTGAAAAATGATGATGTGGCTTTGAATGGTGCATTTTGAACACACAAAAAGTCAGGAGTTCAAATAAGTTTTTAAAAATGAAATCCCTTTGTAATAGACAGGTTTCCGTATGAAATCCTGATACTTTGAAAGAGATTGTCCGTTTTGTACACGAAGTGCATCCAGTTTTTGCCGTAACCCTCTCAACTTTCTTTCACATGCTATGTGGATGAAATGATGATACCATGCCAACTTTCAACCTTTTCAGAGTTCATTTGAAATGCTTTTCAATTTTAGGGTCTTATAGCTCAAAATAATTAGTAAATGCATGAAAAATAACAAATGAAGTCAGAAAGGATTGAAAAATGATGATGTGGCTTTGAATGGTGCATTTTCAACAAACAAAAAGTCAGGAGTTCAAATAAGTTTTAAAAAATTAAATCCCTTTGTAACAGACGAGTTTCCGTATGAAATCCTGATACTTCGAAAGAGATTGTCCGTTTTGTACACGAAGTGCATCCAGTTTTTGCCGTAACCCTCTCAACTTTCTTGCACATGCTCTATGGATGAAATGATGATACCATGCCAACTTTCAACCTTTTCAGAGTTCATTTGAAATGCTTTTCAATTTTAGGGTCTTATAGCTCAAAATAATTACTAAATGCATGAAAAATAACAAACGAAGTCAGAACGGATTGAAAAATGATGATGTGGCTTTGAATGGTGCATTTTGAACACACAAAAAGTAAGGAGTTCAAATAAGTTTTAAAAAATGAAGTCCCTTTGTAACAGACGAGTTTCCGTATGAAATCTTGATACTTTGAAAGAGATTGTCCGTTGTGTACACGAAGTGCATCCAGTTTTTGCCGTAACCCTCTCAACTTTCTTGCACATGCTATGTGGATTAAATGATGATACCATGCCAACTTTCAACCTTTTCAGACTTCATTTGAAATGCTTTTCAATCTTAGGGTCTTATAGCTCAAAATAATTAGTAAATGCATGAAAAATAACAAATGAAGTGAGAAAGGATTGAAAAATGATGATGTGGCTTTGAATGGTGCATTTTGAACACACAAAACATTAGGAGTTCAAATAAGTTTTAAAAAATGAAATCTATTTGTACCAGACGAGTTTCCGTATGAAATCCTGATACTTTGAAAGACGTTGTACGTTTTGTACACGAAGTGCATCCAGTTTTTGCCGTAACCCTCTCAACTTTCTTGCACATGCCATGTGGATGAAATGATGATACCAAGCCAACTTTCAACCTTTTCAGAGTTCATTTGAAATGCTTTTCAATCTTAGGGTCTTATAGCTCAAAATAATTAGTAAATGCATGAAAAATAACAAATGAAGTCAGAAAGGATTGAAAAATGATGATGTGGCTTTGAATGGTGCATTTTGAACAAACCAAAAGTCAAGAGTTCAAATAAGTTTTAAAAAATTAAATCCCTTTGTAACAGACGAGTTTCCGTATGAAATCCTGATACTTCGAAAGAGATTGTCCGTTTTGTACACGAAGTGCATCCAGTTTTTGCCGTAACCCTCTCAACTTTCTTGCACATGCTCTGTGGATGAAATGATGATACCATGCCAACTTTCAACCTTTTCAGAGTTCATTTGAAATGCTTTTCAATTTTAGGGTCTTATAGCTCAAAATAATTACTAAATGCATGAAAAATAACAAATGAAGTCAGAACGGATTGAAAAATGATGATGTGGCTTTGAATGGTGCATTTTGAACACACAAAAAGTAAGGAGTTCAAATAAGTTTTAAAAAATGAAGTCCCTTTGTAACAGACGAGTTTCCGTATGAAATCCTGATACTTTGAAAGAGATTGTCCGTTTTGTACACGAAGTGCATCCAGTTTTTGCCGTAACCCTCTCAACTTTCTTGCACATGCTATGTGGATTAAATGATGATACCATGCCAACTTTCAACCTTTTCAGACTTCATTTGAAATGCTTTTCAATCTTAGGGTCTTATAGCTCAAAATAATTAGTAAATGCATGAAAAATAACAAATGAAGTGAGAAAGGATTGAAAAATGATGATGTGGCTTTGAATGGTGCATTTTGAACACACAAAACATTAGGAGTTCAAATAAGTTTTAAAAAATGAAATCTATTTGTACCAGACGAGTTTCCGTATGAAATCCTGATACTTTGAAAGAGGTTGTACGTTTTGTACACGAAGTGCATCCAGTTTTTGCCGTAACCCTCTCAACTTTCTTGCACATGCCATGTGGATGAAATGATGATACCAAGCCAACTTTCAACCTTTTCAGAGTTCATTTGAAATGCTTTTCAATCTTAGGGTCTTATAGCTCAAAATAATTAGTAAATGCATGAAAAATAACAAATGAAGTCAGAAAGGAATGAAAAATGATGATGTGGCTTTGAATGGTGCATTTTGAACAAACAAAAAGTCAAGAGTTCAAATAAGTTTTAAAAAATTAAATCCCTTTGTAACAGACGAGTTTCCGTATGAAATCCTGATACTTCGAAAGAGATTGTCCGTTTTGTACACGAAGTGCATCCAGTTTTTGCCGTAACCCTCTCAACTTTATTGCACATGCTCTGTGGATGAAATGATGATACCATGCCAACTTTCAACCTTTTCAGAGTTCATTTGAAATGCTTTTCAATTTTAGGGTCTTATAGCTCAAAATAATTACTAAATGCATGAAAAATAACAAATGAAGTCAGAACGGATTGAAAAATGATGATGTGGCTTTGAATGGTGCATTTTGAACACACAAAAAGTAAGGAGTTCAAATAAGTTTTAAAAAATGAAGTCCCTTTGTAACAGACGAGTTTCCGTATGAAATCCTGATACTTTGAAAGAGATTGTCCGTTTTGTACACGAAGTGCATCCAGTTTTTGCCGTAACCCTCTCAACTTTCTTGCACATGCTATGTGGATTAAATGATGATACCATGCCAACTTTCAACCTTTTCAGACTTCATTTGAAATGCTTTTCAATCTTAGGGTCTTATAGCTCAAAATAATTAGTAAATGCATGAAAAATAACAAATGAAGTGAGAAAGGATTGAAAAATGATGATGTGGCTTTGAATGGTGCATTTTGAACACACAAAACATTAGGAGTTCAAATAAGTTTTAAAAAATGAAATCTATTTGTACCAGACGAGTTTCCGTATGAAATCTTGATACTTTGAAAGAGATTGTACGTTTTGTACACGAAGTGCATCCAGTTTTTGCCGTAACCCTCTCAACTTTCTTGCACATGCTATGTGGATGAAATGATGATACCAAGCCAACTTTCAACCTTTTCAGAGTTCATTTGAAATGCTTTTCAATCTTAGGGTCTTATAGCTCAAAATAATTAGTAAATGCATGAAAAATAACAAATGAAGTCAGAAAGGATTGAAAAATGATGATGTGGCTTTGAATGGTGCATTTTGAACAAACAAAAAGTCAGGAGTTCAAATAAGTTTTAAAAAATTAAATCCCTTTGTAACAGACGAGTTTTCGTATGAAATAAGCCTTGTGCATGAACTAGTATTCGCACAGCAACTCCTTTTCCTTGAACAAATCAATCAGTGGCTTGGTGTGCTAGGAACACATATGGAGTGGAGAAGGCCAACCTATCAAACCATAGAGGACTTCGCACGTGCATGACTAACTTGGGATGATTCCAGAGGAGGCAGAAATAAACTTTCTCGAATTCACGGCGGCAACTTGCATCGATTGCACATAAACCAGAGGAAGTCACTTATTCCATCCAAACATATCCTTCATGAGGTAGCACGAAGAAAATGCTAACACAAGTTCCCAACACTAGCTTAATGTTCAACACAAGTCATGGAGAAGATAAGAATGTTGCCGATGGGCTCAACAACAATCCATCCAAGCTTCCAAATAGATGAAATTCCACAATTAAGTGAACATGGTGATAGCATTGGTCAGACCAAAGGATGTAATGGTGTATGCTCGAGGAAACCACCACGAGTAAGACAACATTACGAATATTGTTGGCTCTGATTTGATTTTCAGAGTTCATTTGAAATGCTTTTCAATTTTAGGGTCTTATAGCTCAAAATAATTACTAAATGCATGAAAAATAACAAATGAAGTCAGAACGGATTGAAAAATGATGATGTGGCTTTGAATGGTGCATTTTGAACACACAAAAAGTAAGGAGTTCAAATAAGTTTTAAAAAATGAAGTCCCTTTGTAACAGACGAGTTTCCGTATGAAATCCGGATACTTTGAAAGAGATTGTCCGTTTTGTACACGAAGTGCATCCAGTTTTTGCCGTAACCCTCTCAACTTTCTTGCACATGCCATGTGGATTAAATGATGATACCATGCCAACTTTCAACCTTTTCAGACTTCATTTGAAATGCTTTTCAATCTTAGGGTCTTATAGCTCAAAATAATTAGTAAATGCATGAAAAATAACAAATGAAGTGAGAAAGGATTGAAAAATGATGATGTGGCTTTGAATGGTGCATTTGAACACACAAAACATTAGGAGTTCAAATAAGTTTTAAAAAATGAAATCTATTTGTACCAGACGAGTTTCCGTATGAAATCTTGATACTTTGAAAGAGATTGTCCGTTTTTTACATGAAGTGTATCCAGTTTTTGCCGTAACCCTCTCAACTTTCTTGCACATGCCATGTGGATGAAATGATGATACCAAGCCAACTTTCAACCTTTTCAGAGTTCATTTGAAATGCTTTTCAATCTTAGGGTCTTATAGCTCAAAATAATTAGTAAATGCATGAAAAATAACAAATGAAGTCAGAAAGGATTGAAAAATGATGATGTGGCTTTGAATGGTGCATTTTGAACAAACCAAAAGTCAAGAGTTCAAATAAGTTTTAAAAAATTAAATCCCTTTGTAACAGACGAGTTTCCGTATGAAATCGTGATACTTCGAAAGAGATTGTCCGTTTTGTACACGAAGTGCATCCAGTTTTTGCCGTAACCCTCTCAACTTTCTTGCACGTGCTCTGTGGATGAAATGATGATACCATGCCAACTTTCAACCTTTTCAGAGTTCATTTGAAATGCTTTTCAATTTTAGGGTCTTATAGCTCAAAATAATTACTAAATGCATGAAAAATAACAAATGAAGTCAGAACGGATTGAAAAATGATGATGTGGCTTTGAATGGTGCATTTTGAACACACAAAAAGTAAGGAGTTCAAATAAGTTTTAAAAAATGAAGTCCCTTTGTAACAGACGAGTTTCCGTATGAAATCTTGATACTTTGAAAGAGATTGTCCGTTTTGTACACGAAGTGCATCCAGTTTTTGCCGTAACCATCTCAACTTTCTTGCACATGCTATGTGGATTAAATGATGATACCATGCCAACTTTCAACCTTTTCAGACTTCATTTGAAATGCTTTTCAATCTTAGGGTCTTATAGCTCAAAATAATTAGTAAATGCATGAAAAATAACAAATGAAGTGAGAAAGGATTGAAAAATGATGATGTGGCTTTGAATGGTGCATTTTGAACACACAAAACATTAGGAGTTCAAATAAGTTTTAAAAAATGAAATCTATTTGTACCAGACGAGTTTCCGTATGAAATCCTGATACTTTGAAAGAGGTTGTACGTTTTGTCACGAAGTGCATCCAGTTTTTGCCGTAACCCTCTCAACTTTCTTGCACATGCCATGTGGATGAAATGATGATACCAAGCCAACTTTCAACCTTTTCAGAGTTCATTTGAAATGCTTTTCAATCTTAGGGTCTTATAGCTCAAAATAATTAGTAAATGCATGAAAAATAACAAATGAAGTCAGAAAGGATTGAAAAATGATGATGTGGCTTTGAATGGTGCATTTTGAACAAACAAAAATTCAAGAGTTCAAATAAGTTTTAAAAAATTAAATCCCTTTGTAACAGACGAGTTTCCGTATGAAATCCTGATACTTCGAAAGAGATTGTCCGTTTTGTACACGAAGTGCATCCAGTTTTTGCCGTAACCCTCTCAACTTTATTGCACATGCTCTGTGGATGAAATGATGATACCATGCCAACTTTCAACCTTTTCAGAGTTCATTTGAAATGCTTTTCAATTTTAGGGTCTTATAGCTCAAAATAATTACTAAATGCATGAAAAATAACAAATGAAGTCAGAACGGATTGAAAAATGATGATGTGGCTTTGAATGGTGCATTTTGAACACACAAAAAGTAAGGAGTTCAAATAAGTTTTAAAAAATGAAGTCCCTTTGTGACAGACGAGTTTCCGTATGAAATCCTAATACTTTGAAAGAGATTGTCCGTTTTGTACACGAAGTGCATCCAGTTTTTGCCGTAACCCTCTCAACTTTCTTGCACATGCTATGTGGATTAAATGATGATACCATGCCAACTTTCAACCTTTTCAGACTTCATTTGAAATGCTTTTCAATCTTAGGGTCTTATAGCTCAAAATAATTAGTAAATGCATGAAAAATAACAAATGAAGTGAGAAAGGATTGAAAAATGATGATGTGGCTTTGAATGGTGCATTTTGAACACACAAAACATTAGGAGTTCAAATAAGTTTTAAAAAATGAAATCTATTTGTACCAGACGAGTTTCCGTATGAAATCTTGATACTTTGAAAGAGATTGTACGTTTTGTACACGAAGTGCATCCAGTTTTTGCCGTAACCCTCTCAACTTTCTTGCACATGCTATGTGGATGAAATGATGATACCAAGCCAACTTTCAACCTTTTCAGAGTTCATTTGAAATGCTTTTTAATCTTAGGGTCTTATAGCTCAAAATAATTAGTAAATGCATGAAAAATAACAAATGAAGTCAGAAAGGATTGAAAAATGATGATGTGGCTTTGAATGGTGCATTTTGAACAAACAAAAAGTCAGGAGTTCAAATAAGTTTTAAAAAATTAAATCCCTTTGTAACAGACGAGTTTCCGTATGAAATAAGCCTTGTGCATGAACTAGTATTCGCACAGCAACTCCTTTTCCTTGAACAAATCAATCAGTGGCTTGGTGTGCTAGGAACACATATGGAGTGGAGAAGGCCAACCTATCAAACCATAGAGGACTTCGCACGTGCATGACTAACTTGGGATGATTCCAGAGGAGGCAGAAATAAACTTTCTCGAATTCACGGCGGCAACTTGCATCGATTGCACATAAACCAGAGGAAGTCACTTATTCCATCCAAACATATCCTTCATGAGGTAGCACGAAGAAAATGCTAACACAAGTTCCCAACACTAGCTTAATGTTCAACACAAGTCATGGAGAAGATAAGAATGTTGCCGATGGGCTCAACAACAATCCATCCAAGCTTCCAAATAGATGAAATTCCACAATTAAGTGAACATGGTGATAGCATTGGTCAGACCAAAGGATGTAATGGTGTATGCTCGAGGAAACCACCACGAGTAAGACAACATTACGAATATTGTTGGCTCTGATTTGATTTTCAGAGTTCATTTGAAATGCTTTTCAATTTTAGGGTCTTATAGCTCAAAATAATTACTAAATGCATGAAAAATAACAAATGAAGTCAGAACGGATTGAAAAATGATGATGTGGCTTTGAATGGTGCATTTTGAACACACAAAAAGTAAGGAGTTCAAATAAGTTTTAAAAAATGAAGTCCCTTTGTAACAGACGAGTTTCCGTATGAAATCCTGATACTTTGAAAGAGATTGTCCGTTTTGTACACGAAGTGCATCCAGTTTTTGCCGTAACCCTCTCAACTTTCTTGCACATGCTATGTGGATTAAATGATGATACCATGCCAACTTTCAACCTTTTCAGACTTCATTTGAAATGCTTTTCAATCTTAGGGTCTTATAGCTCAAAATAATTAGTAAATGCATGAAAAATAACAAATGAAGTGAGAAAGGATTGAAAAATGATGATGTGGCTTTGAATGGTGCATTTTGAACACACAAAACATTAGGAGTTCAAATAAGTTTTAAAAAATGAAATCTATTTGTACCAGACGAGTTTCCGTATGAAATCTTGATACTTTGAAAGAGATTGTACGTTTTGTACACGAAGTGCATCCAGTTTTTGCCGTAACCCTCTCAACTTTCTTGCACATGCTATGTGGATGAAATGATGATACCAAGCCAACTTTCAACCTTTTCAGAGTTCATTTGAAATGCTTTTCAATCTTAGGGTCTTATAGCTCAAAATAATTAGTAAATGCATGAAAAATAAAAAATGAAGTCAGAAAGGATTGAAAAATGATGATGTGGCTTTGAATGGTGCATTTTGAACACACAAAAAGTCAGGAGTTCAAATAAGTTTTTAAAAATGAAATCCGTTTGTAACAGACGAGTTTCCGTATGAAATCCTGATACTTTGAAAGAGATTGTCCGTTTTGTACACGAAGTGCATCCAGTTTTTGCCGTAACCCTCTCAACTTTCTTGCACATGCTGTCTGGATGAAATGATGATACCATGCCAACTTTCAACCTTTTCAGAGTTCATTTGAAATGCTTTTCAATCTTAGGGTCTTATAGCTCAAAATAATTAGTAAATGCATGAAAAATAACAAAATGAAGTGAGAAAGGATTGAAAAATGATGATGTGGCTTTGAATGGTGCATTTTGAACACACAAAAAGTCAGGAGTTCAAATAAGTTTTAAAAAATGAAATCCCTTTGTAACAGACGAGTTTTCGTATGAAATCCTGATACTTTGAAAGAGATTGTCCGTTTTGTACACGAAGTGCATCCGGTTTTTGCCGCAACCCTCTCAACTTTCTTGCACATGCTATGTGGCTGGAATGATGATACCATGCCAACTTTCAACCTTTTCAGAGTTCATTTGAAATGCTTTTCAATTTTAGGGTCTTATAGCTCAAAATAATTAGTAAATGCATGAAAAATAACAAATGAAGTCAGAAAGGATTGAAAAATGATGATGTGGCTTTGAATGGTGCATTTTGAACACACAAAAAGTCAGGAGTTCAAATAAGTTTTAAAAAATGAAATCCCTTTGTAACAGGCGAGTTTCCGTATGAAATCCTGATAATTTGAAAGAGATTGTCCGTTTTTTACATGAAGTGCATCCAGTTTTTGCCGTAACCCTCTCAACTTTCTTGCACATGCTATGTGGATGGAATGATGATACCATGCCAACTTTCAACCTTTTTAGAGTTCATTTGAAATGCTTCTCAATTTTAGGGTCTTATAGCTCAAAATAATTAGTAAATGCATGAAAAATAACAAATGAAGTCAGAAAGGATTGAAAAATGATGATGTGGCTTTGAATGGTGCATTTTGAACAAACAAAAAGTCAGGAGTTCAAATAAGTTTTAAAAAATTAAATCCCTTTGTAACAGACGAGTTTCCGTATGAAATCCTGATACTTCGAAAGAGATTGTCCGTTTTGTACACGAAGTGCATCCAGTTTTTGCCGTAACCCTCTAAACTTTCTTGCACATGCTATGTGGATGAAATGATGATACCATGCCAACTTTCAACCTTTTCAGAGTTCATTTGAAATGCTTTTCAATTTTAGGGTCTTATAGCTCAAAATAATTAGTAAATGCATGAAAAATAACAAATGAAGTCAGAACGGATTGAAAAATGATGATGTGGCTTTGAATGGTGCATTTTGAACACACAAAAAGTAAGGAGTTCAAATAAGTTTTAAAAAATGAAGTCCCTTTGTAACAGACGAGTTTCCGTATGAAATCCTGATACTTTGAAAGAGATTGTCCGTTTTGTACACGAAGTGCATCCAGTTTTTGCCGTAACCCTCTCAACTTTATTGCACATGCTATGTGGATGAAATGATGATACCATGCCAACTTTCAACCTTTTCAGAGTTCATTTGAAATGCTTTTCAATTTTAGGGTCTTATAGCTCAAAATAATTAGTAAATGCATGAAAAATAACAAATGAAGTCAGAAAGGATTGAAAAATGATGATGTGGCTTTGAATGGTGCATTTTGAACACACAAAAAGTCAGGAGTTCAAATAAATTTAAAAAAATGAAGTCCCTTTGTAACAGACGAGTTTCCGTATGAAATCCTGATACTTTGAAAGAGATTGTCCGTTTTGTACACGAAGTGCATCCAGTTTTTGCCGTAACCCTCTCAACTTTCTTGCACATGCTATGTGGATGAAATGATGATACCATGCCAACTTTCAACCTTTTCAGAGTTCATTTGAAATGCTTTTCAATCTTAGGGTCTTATAGCTCAAAATAATTAGGAAATGCATGAAAAAAAACAAATGAAGTCAGAAAGGATTGAAAATGATGATGTGGCTTTGAATGGTGCATTTTGAACACACAAAACGTGAGGAGTTCAAATAAGTTTTTAAAAATGAAATCCCTTTGTACCAGACGAGTTTCCGTATGAAATCCTGATACTTTGAAAGAGATTGTCCGTTTTGTACACGAAGTGCATCCAGTTTTTGCCGTAACCCTCTCAACTTTCTTGCACATGCTGTCTGGATGAAATGATGATACCATGCCAACTTTCAACCTTTTCAGAGTTCATTTGAAATGCTTTTCAATCTTAGGGTCTTATAGCTCAAAATAATTAGTAAATGCATGAAAAATAACAAAATGAAGTGAGAAAGGATTGAAAAATGATGATGTGGCTTTGAATGGTGCATTTTGAACACACAAAAAGTCAGGAGTTCAAATAAGTTTTAAAAAATGAAATCCCTTTGTAACAGACGAGTTTTCGTATGAAATCCTGATACTTTGAAAGAGATTGTCCGTTTTGTACACGAAGTGCATCCGGTTTTTGCCGCAACCCTCTCAACTTTCTTGCACATGCTATGTGGCTGGAATGATGATACCATGCCAACTTTCAACCTTTTCAGAGTTCATTTGAAATGCTTTTCAATTTTAGGGTCTTATAGCTCAAAATAATTAGTAAATGCATGAAAAATAACAAATGAAGTCAGAAAGGATTGAAAAATGATGATGTGGCTTTGAATGGTGCATTTTGAACACACAAAAAGTCAGGAGTTCAAATAAGTTTTAAAAAATGAAATCCCTTTGTAACAGGCGAGTTTCCGTATGAAATCCTGATAATTTGAAAGAGATTGTCCGTTTTTTACATGAAGTGCATCCAGTTTTTGCCGTAACCCTCTCAACTTTCTTGCACATGCTATGTGGATGGAATGATGATACCATGCCAACTTTCAACCTTTTTAGAGTTCATTTGAAATGCTTCTCAATTTTAGGGTCTTATAGCTCAAAATAATTAGTAAATGCATGAAAAATAACAAATGAAGTCAGAAAGGATTGAAAAATGATGATGTGGCTTTGAATGGTGCATTTTGAACAAACAAAAAGTCAGGAGTTCAAATAAGTTTTAAAAAATTAAATCCCTTTGTAACAGACGAGTTTCCGTATGAAATCCTGATACTTCGAAAGAGATTGTCCGTTTTGTACACGAAGTGCATCCAGTTTTTGCCGTAACCCTCTAAACTTTCTTGCACATGCTATGTGGATGAAATGATGATACCATGCCAACTTTCAACCTTTTCAGAGTTCATTTGAAATGCTTTTCAATTTTAGGGTCTTATAGCTCAAAATAATTAGTAAATGCATGAAAAATAACAAATGAAGTCAGAACGGATTGAAAAATGATGATGTGGCTTTGAATGGTGCATTTTGAACACACAAAAAGTAAGGAGTTCAAATAAGTTTTAAAAAATGAAGTCCCTTTGTAACAGACGAGTTTCCGTATGAAATCCTGATACTTTGAAAGAGATTGTCCGTTTTGTACACGAAGTGCATCCAGTTTTTGCC
This sequence comes from Aegilops tauschii subsp. strangulata, assembly GCF_002575655.3. NCBI lineage: Eukaryota > Viridiplantae > Streptophyta > Magnoliopsida > Poales > Poaceae > Aegilops > Aegilops tauschii. Next base: position 30,396 of record NW_027332847.1, read on the forward strand.
GTAACCCTCTCAACTTTATTGCACATGCTATGTGGATGAAATGATGATACCATGCCAACTTTCAACCTTTTCAGAGTTCATTTGAAATGCTTTTCAATTTTAGGGTCTTATAGCTCAAAATAATTAGTAAATGCATGAAAAATAACAAATGAAGTCAGAAAGGATTGAAAAATGATGATGTGGCTTTGAATGGTGCATTTTGAACACACAAAAAGTCAGGAGTTCAAATAAATTTAAAAAAATGAAGTCCCTTTGTAACAGACGAGTTTCCGTATGAAATCCTGATACTTTGAAAGAGATTGTCCGTTTTGTACACGAAGTGCATCCAGTTTTTGCCGTAACCCTCTCAACTTTCTTGCACATGCTATGTGGATGAAATGATGATACCATGCCAACTTTCAACCTTTTCAGAGTTCATTTGAAATGCTTTTCAATCTTAGGGTCTTATAGCTCAAAATAATTAGGAAATGCATGAAAAAAAACAAATGAAGTCAGAAAGGATTGAAAATGATGATGTGGCTTTGAATGGTGCATTTTGAACACACAAAACGTGAGGAGTTCAAATAAGTTTTTAAAAATGAAATCCCTTTGTACCAGACGAGTTTCCGTATGAAATCCTGATACTTTGAAAGAGATTGTCCGTTTTGTACACGAAGTGCATCCAGTTTTTGCCGTAACCCTCTCAACTTTCTTGCACATGCTGTCTGGATGAAATGATGATACCATGCCAACTTTCAACCTTTTCAGAGTTCATTTGAAATGCTTTTCAATCTTAGGGTCTTATAGCTCAAAATAATTAGTAAATGCATGAAAAATAACAAAATGAAGTGAGAAAGGATTGAAAAATGATGATGTGGCTTTGAATGGTGCATTTTGAACAAACAAAAAGTCAGGAGTTCAAATAAGTTTTAAAAAATGAAATCCCTTTGTAACAGACGAGTTTTCGTATGAAATCCTGATACTTTGAAAGAGATTGTCCGTTTTGTACACGAAGTGCATCCGGTTTTTGCCGCAACCCTCTCAACTTTCTTGCACATGCTATGTGGCTGGAATGATGATACCATGCCAACTTTCAACCTTTTTAGAGTTCATTTGAAATGCTTTTCAATTTTAGGGTCTTATAGCTCAAAATAATTAGTAAATGCATGAAAAATAACAAATGAAGTCAGAAAGGATTGAAAAATGATGATGTGGCTTTGAATGGTGCATTTTGAACAAACAAAAAGTCAGGAGTTCAAATAAGTTTTAAAAAATTAAATCCCTTTGTAACAGACGAGTTTCCGTATGAAATCCTGATACTTCGAAAGAGATTGTCCGTTTTGTACACGAAGTGCATCCAGTTTTTGCCGTAACCCTCTAAACTTTCTTGCACATGCTATGTGGATGAAATGATGATACCATGCCAACTTTCAACCTTTTCAGAGTTCATTTGAAATGCTTTTCAATTTTAGGGTCTTATAGCTCAAAATAATTAGTAAATGCATGAAAAATAACAAATGAAGTCAGAACGGATTGAAAAATGATGATGTGGCTTTGAATGGTGCATTTTGAACACACAAAAAGTAAGGAGTTCAAATAAGTTTTAAAAAATGAAGTCCCTTTGTAACAGACGAGTTTCCGTATGAAATCCTGATACTTTGAAAGAGATTGTCCGTTTTGTACACGAAGTGCATCCAGTTTTTGCCGTAACCCTCTCAACTTTATTGCACATGCTATGTGGATGAAATGATGATACCATGCCAACTTTCAACCTTTTCAGAGTTCATTTGAAATGCTTTTCAATTTTAGGGTCTTATAGCTCAAAATAATTAGTAAATGCATGAAAAATAACAAATGAAGTCAGAAAGGATTGAAAAATGATGATGTGGCTTTGAATGGTGCATTTTGAACACACAAAAAGTCAGGAGTTCAAATAAATTTAAAAAAATGAAGTCCCTTTGTAACAGACGAGTTTCCGTATGAAATCCTGATACTTTGAAAGAGATTGTCCGTTTTGTACACGAAGTGCATCCAGTTTTTGCCGTAACCCTCTCAACTTTCTTGCACATGCTATGTGGATGAAATGATGATACCATGCCAACTTTCAACCTTTTCAGAGTTCATTTGAAATGCTTTTCAATCTTAGGGTCTTATAGCTCAAAATAATTAGGAAATGCATGAAAAAAAACAAATGAAGTCAGAAAGGATTGAAAATGATGATGTGGCTTTGAATGGTGCATTTTGAACACACAAAACGTGAGGAGTTCAAATAAGTTTTTAAAAATGAAATCCCTTTGTACCAGACGAGTTTCCGTATGAAATCCTGATACTTTGAAAGAGATTGTCCGTTTTGTACACGAAGTGCATCCAGTTTTTGCCGTAACCCTCTCAACTTTCTTGCACATGCTATCTGGATGAAATGATGATACCATGCCAACTTTCAACCTTTTCAGAGTTCATTTGAAATGCTTTTCAATCTTAGGGTCTTATAGCTCAAAATAATTAGTAAATGCATGAAAAATAACAAAATGAAGTGAGAAAGGATTGAAAAATGATGATGTGGCTTTGAATGGTGCATTTTGAACACACAAAAAGTCAGGAGTTCAAATAAGTTTTAAAAAATGAAATCCCTTTGTAACAGACGAGTTTCCGTATGAAATCCTGATACTTTGAAAGAGATTGTCCGTTTTGTACACGAAGTGCATCCAGTTTTTGCCGCAACCCTCTCAACTTTCTTGCACATGCTATGTGGCTGGAATGATGATACCATGCCAACTTTCAACCTTTTCAGAGTTCATTTGAAATGCTTTTCAATTTTAGGGTCTTATAGCTCAAAATAATTAGTAAATGCATGAAAAATAACAAATGAAGTCAGAAAGGATTGAAAAATGATGATGTGGCTTTGAATGGTGCATTTTGAACACACAAAAAGTCAGGAGTTCAAATAAGTTTTAAAAAATGAAATCCCTTTGTAACAGGCGAGTTTCTGTATGAAATCCTGATAATTTGAAAGAGATTGTCCGTTTTTTACATGAAGTGTATCCAGTTTTTGCCGTAACCCTCTCAACTTTCTTGCACATGCTATGTGGATGGAATGATGATACCATGCCAACTTTCAACCTTTTTAGAGTTCATTTGAAATGCTTTTCAATTTTAGGGTCTTATAGCTCAAAATAATTAGTAAATGCATGAAAAATAACAAATGAAGTCAGAAAGGATTGAAAAATGATGATGTGGCTTTGAATGGTGCATTTTGAACAAACAAAAAGTCAGGAGTTCAAATAAGTTTTAAAAAATTAAATCCCTTTGTAACAGACGAGTTTCCGTATGAAATCCTGATACTTCGAAAGAGATTGTCCGTTTTGTACACGAAGTGCATCCAGTTTTTGCCGTAACCCTCTAAACTTTCTTGCACATGCTATGTGGATGAAATGATGATACCATGCCAACTTTCAACCTTTTCAGAGTTCATTTGAAATGCTTTTCAATTTTAGGGTCTTATAGCTCAAAATAATTAGTAAATGCATGAAAAATAACAAATGAAGTCAGAACGGATTGAAAAATGATGATGTGGCTTTGAATGGTGCATTTTGAACACACAAAAAGTAAGGAGTTCAAATAAGTTTTAAAAAATGAAGTCCCTTTGTAACAGACGAGTTTCCGTATGAAATCCTGATACTTTGAAAGAGATTGTCCGTTTTGTACACGAAGTGCATCCAGTTTTTGCCGTAACCCTCTCAACTTTCTTGCACATGCTATGTGGATGAAATGATGATACCATGCCAACTTTCAACCTTTTCAGACTTCATTTGAAATGCTTTTCAATCTTAGGGTCTTATAGCTCAAAATAATTAGTAAATGCATGAAAAATAACAAATGAAGTGAGAAAGGATTGAAAAATGATGATGTGGCTTTGAATGGTGCATTTTGAACACACAAAACATTAGGAGTTCAAATAAGTTTTAAAAAATGAAATCTATTTGTACCAGACGAGTTTCCGTATGAAATCCTGATACTTTGAAAGAGATTGTCCGTTTTGTACACGAAGTGCATCCAGTTTTTGCCGTAACCCTCTCAACTTTCTTGCACATGCTATGTGGATGAAATGATGATACCAAGCCAACTTTCAACCTTTTCAGAGTTCATTTGAAATGCTTTTCAATCTTAGGGTCTTATAGCTCAAAATAATTAGTAAATGCATGAAAAATAAGAAATGAAGTCAGAAAGGATTGAAAAATGATGATGTGGCTTTGAATGGTGCATTTTGAACACACAAAAATTCAGGAGTTCAAATAAGTTTAAAAAAATGAAATCCCTTTGTAACAGACGAGTTTCCATATGAAATCCTGATACTTTGAAAGAGATTGTCCGTTTTGTACACGAAGTGCATCCAGTTTTTGCCGTAACCCTCTCAACTTTCTTTCACATGCTATGTGGATGAAATGATGATACCATGCCAACTTTCAACCTTTTCAGAGTTCATTTGAAATGCTTTTCAATTTTAGGGTCTTATAGCTCAAAATTATTAGTAAATGCATGAAAATAACAAATGAAGTCGGAAAGGATTGAAAAATGATGATGTGGCTTTGAATGGTGCATTTTGAACACACAAAAAGTCAGGAGTTCAAATAAGTTTAAAAAAATTAAATCCCTTTGTAGCAGACGAGTTCCCGTATGAAATCCTGATACTTTGAAAGAGATTGTCCGTTTTGTACACGAAGTGCATCCAGTTTTTGCCGTAACCCTCTCAACTTTCTTGGACATGCTATGTGGATGAAATGATGATACCATTCCAACTTTCAACCTTTTCAGAGTTCATTTGAAATGCTTTTCAATTTTAGGGTCTTATAGCTCAAAATAATTAGTAAATGCATGAAAAATAACAAATGAAGTCAGAACGGATTGAAAAATGATGATGTGGCTTTGAATGGTGCATTTTGAACACACAAAAAGTAAGGAGTACAAATAAGTTTTAAAAAGTGAAGTCCCTTTGTAACAGACGAGTTTCCGTATGAAATCCTGATACTTTGAAAGAGATTGTCCGTTTTGTACACGAAGTGCATCCAGTTTTTGCCGTAACCCTCTCAACTTTCTTGCACATGCTATGTGGATTAAATGATGATACCATGCCAACTTTCAACCTTTTCAGAGTTCATTTGAAATGCTTTTCAATCTTAGGGTCTTATAGCTCAAAATAATTAGTAAATGCATGAAAAATAACAAATGAAGTCAGAAAGGTTTGAAAAATGATGATGTGGCTTTGAATGGTGCATTTTGAACACACAAAACATTAGGAGTTCAAATAAGTTTAAAAAATGAAATCTATTTGTACCAGACGAGTTTCCGTATGAAATCCTGATACTTTGAAAGAGATTGTCTGTTTTGTACACGAAGTGCATCCAGTTTTTGCCGTAACCCTCTCAACTTTCTTGCACATGCTATGTGGATGAAATGATGATACCAAGCCAACTTTCAACCTTTTCAGAGTTCATTTGAAATGCTTTTCAATCTTAGGGTCTTATAGCTCAAAATAATTAGTAAATGGATGAAAAATAACAAATGAAGTCAGAAAGGATTGAAAAATGATGATGTGGCTTTGAATGGTGCATTTTGAACACACAAAAAGTCAGGAGTTCAAATAAGTTTTAAAAAATGAAATCCCTTTGTAACAGACGAGTTTCCGTATGAAATCCTGATACTTTGAAAGAGATTGTCCGTTTTGTACACGAAGTGCATCCAGTTTTTGCCGTAACCCTCTCAACTTTCTTTCACATGCTATGTGCATGAAATGATGATACCATGCCAACTTTCAACCTTTTCAGAGTTCATTTGAAATGCTTTTCAATTTTAGGGTCTTATAGCTCAAAATAATTAGTAAATGCATGAAAATAACAAATGAAGTCGGAAAGGATTGAAAAATGATGATGTGGCTTTGAATGGTGCATTTTGAACACACAAAAAGTCAGGAGTTCATATAAGTTTTAAAAATATAAATCCCTTTGTAACAGACGAGTTCCCGTATGAAATCCTGATACTTTGAAAGAGATTGTCCGTTTTGTACACGAAGTGCATCCAGTTTTTGCCGTAACCCTCTCAACTTTCTTTCACATGCTATGTGGATGAAATGATGATACCATGCCAACTTTCAACCTTTTCAGAGTTCATTTGAAATGCTTTTCAATTTTAGGGTCTTATAGCTCAAAATAATTAGTAAATGCATGAAAAATAACTAATGAAGTCAAAACGGATTGAAAAATGATGATGTGGCTTTGAATGGTCCATTTTGAACACACAAAAAGTAAGGAGTTGAAATAAGTTTTAAAAAATGAAGTCCCTTTGTAACAGACGAGTTTCCGTATGAAATCCTGATACTTTGAAAGAGATTGTCCGTTTTGTACACGAAGTGCATCCAGCTTTTGCCGTAACCCTCTCAACTTTCTTGCACATGCTATGTGGATTAAATGATGATACCATGCCAACTTTCAACCTTTTCAGACTTCATTTGAAATGCTTTTCAATCTTAGGGTCTTATAGCTCAAAATAATTAGTAAATGCATGAAAAATAACAAATGAAGTCAGAAAGGATTGAAAAATGATGATGTGGCTTTGAATGGTGCATTTTGAACACACAAAACATTAGGAGTTCAAATAAGTTTTGAAAAATGAAACCTATTTGTACCAGACGAGTTTCCGTATGAAATCCTGATACTTTGAAAGAGATTGTCCGTTTTGTACACGAAGTGCATCCAGTTTTTGCCGTAACCCTCTCAACTTTCTTGCACATGCTATGTGGATGAAATGATGATACCAAGCCAACTTTCAACCTTTTCAGAGTTCATTTGAAATGCTTTTCAATCTTAGGGTCTTATAGCTCAAAATAATTAGTAAATGCATGAAAAATAACAAATGAAGTCAGAAAGGATTGAAAAATGATGATGTGGCTTTGAATGGTGCATTTTGAACACACAAAAAGTCAGGAGTTCAAATAAGTTTTAAAAAATGAAATCCCTTTGTAACAGACGAGTTTCCATATGAAATCCTGATACTTTGAAAGAGATTGTCCGTTTTGTACACGAAGTGCATCCAGTTTTTGCCGTAACCCTCTCAACTTTCTTTCACATGCTATGTGGATGAAATGATGATACCATGCCAACTTTCAACCTTTTCAGAGTTCATTTGAAATGCTTTTCAATTTTAGGGTCTTATAGCTCAAAATAATTAGTAAATGCATGAAAATAACAAATGAAGTCGGAAAGGATTGAAAAATGATGATGTGGATTTGAATGGTGCATTTTGAACACACAAAAAGTCAGGAGTTCAAATAAGTTTTAAAAAATTAAATCCCTTTGTAACAGACGAGTTCCCGTATGAAATCCTGATACTTTGAAAGAGATTGTCCGTTTTGTACACGAAGTGCATCCAGTTTTTGCCGTAACCCTCTCAACTTTCTTGCACATGCTATGTGGATGAAATGATGATACCATTCCAACTTTCAACCTTTTCAGAGTTCATTTGAAATGCTTTTCAATTTTAGGGTCTTATAGCTCAAAATAATTAGTAAATGCATGAAAAAAAACAAATGAAGTCAGAACGGATTGAAAAATGATGATGTGGCTTTGAATGGTGCATTTTGAACACACAAAAAGTAAGGAGTTCAAATAAGTTTAAAAAAATGAAGTCCCTTTGTAACAGACGAGTTTCCGTATGAAATCCTGATACTTTGAAAGAGATTGTCCATCTTGTACACGAAGTGCATCCAGTTTTTGCCGTAACCCTCTCAACTTTCTTGCACATGCTATGTGGATGAAATGATGATACCATGCCAACTTTCAACCTTTTCAGAGTTCATTTGAAATGCTTTTCAATTTTAGTGTCTTATAGCTCAAAATAATTAGTAAATGCATGAAAAATAACAAATGAAGTCAGAAAGGATTGAAAAATGATGATGTGGCTTTGAATGGTGCATTTTGAACACACAAAAAGTCAGGAGTTCAAATAAGTTTTTAAAAATGAAATCCCTTTGTAACACACGAGTTTCCATATGAAATCCTGATACTTTGAAAGAGATTGTCTGTTTTGTACACGAAGTGCATCCAGTTTTTGCCGTAACCCTCTCAACTTTCTTTCACATGCTATGTGGATGAAATGATGATACCATGCCAACTTTCAACCTTTTCAGAGTTCATTTGAAATGCTTTTCAATTTTAGGGTCTTATAGCTCAAAATAATTAGTAAATGCATGAAAAATAACAAATGAAATCAGAAAGGATTGAAAAATGATGATGTGGCTTTGAATGGTGCATTTTGAACACACAAAAAGTCAGGAGTTCAAATAAGTTTTAAAAAATTAAATCCCTTAGTAACAGACGAGTTTCCGTATGAAATCCTGATACTTTGAAAGAGATTGTCCGTTTTGTACACGAAGTGCATCCAGTTTTTGCCGTAACCCTCTCAACTTTCTTGCACATGCTATGTGGATGAAATGATGATACCATGCCAACTTTCAACCTTTTCAGAGTTCATTTGAAATGCTTTTCAATTTTAGGGTCTTATAGCTCAAAATAATTAGTAAATGCATGAAAAATAACAAATGAAGTCAGAACGGATTGAAAAATGATGATGTGGCTTTGAATGGTGCATTTTGAACACACAAAAAGTAAGGAGTTCAAATAAGTTTTAAAAAATGAAGTCCCTTTGTAACAGACGAGTTTCCGTATGAAATCCTGATACTTTGAAAGAGATTGACCGTTTTGTACACGAAGTGCATCCAGTTTTTGCCGTAACCCTCTCAACTTTCTTGCACATGCTATGTGGATTAAATGATGATACCATGCCAACTTTCAACCTTTTCAGACTTCATTTGAAATGCTTTTCAATCTTAGGGTCTTATAGCTCAAAATAATTAGTAAATGCATGAAAAATAACAAATGAAGTCAGAAAGGATTGAAAAATGATGATGTGGCTTTGAATGGTGCATTTTGTACACACAAAACATTAGGAGTTCAAATAAGTTTTAAAAAATGAAATCTATTTGTACCAGACGAGTTTCCGTATGAAATCCTGATACTTTGAAAGAGATTGTCCGTTTTGTACACGAAGTGCATCCAGTTTTTGCCGTAACCCTCTCAACTTTCTTGCACATGCTATGTGGATGAAATGATGATACCAAGCCAACTTTCAACCTTTTCAGAGTTCATTTGAAATGCTTTTCAATCTTAGGGTCTTATAGCTCAAAATAATTAGTAAATGCATGAAAAATAACAAATGAAGTCAGAAAGGATTGAAAATTGATGATGTGGCTTTGAATGGTGCATTTTGAACACACAAAAAGTCAGGAGTTCAAATAAGTTTTAAAAAATGAAATCCCTTTGTAACAGACGAGTTTCCGTATGAAATCCTGATACTTTGAAAGAGATTGTCCGTTTTGTACACGAAGTGCATCCAGTTTTTGCCGTAACCCTCTCAACTTTCTTTCACATGCTATGTGGATGAAATGATGATACCATGCCAACTTTCAACCTTTTCAGAGTTCATTTGAAATGCTTTTCAATTTTAGGGTCTTATAGCTCAAAATAATTAGTAAATGCATGAAAATAACAAATGAAGTCGGAAAGGATTGAAAAATGATGATGTGGCTTTGAATGGTGCATTTTGAACACACAAAAAGTCAGGAGTTCAAATAAGTTTAAAAAAATTAAATCCCTTTGTAACAGACGAGTTCCCGTATGAAATCCTGATACTTTGAAAGAGATTGTCCGTTTTGTACACGAAGTGCATCCAGTTTTTGCCGTAACCCTCTCAACTTTCTTTCACATGCTATGTGGATGAAATGATGATACCATGCCAACTTTCAACCTTTTCAGAGTTCATTTGAAATGCTTTTCAATTTTAGGGTCTTATAGCTCAAAATAATTAGTAAATGCATGAAAAATAACAAATGAAGTCAGAACGGATTGAAAAATGATGATGTGGCTTTGAATGGTGCATTTTGAACACACAAAAAGTAAGGAGTTCAAATAAGTTTTAAAAAATGAAGTACCTTTGTAACAGACGAGTTTCTGTATGCAATCCTGATACTTTGAAAGAGATTGTCCGTTTTGTACACGAAGTGCATCCAGTTTTTGCCGTAACCCTCTCAACTTTCTTGCACATGCTATGTGGATTAAATGATGATACCATGCCAACTTTCAACCTTTTCAGACTTCATTTGAAATGCTTTTCAATCTTAGGGTCTTATAGCTCAAAATAATTAGTAAATGCATGAAAAATAACAAATGAAGTCAGAAAGGATTGAAAAATGATGATGTGGCTTTGAATGGTGCATTTTGAACACACAAAACATTAGGAGTTCAAATAAGTTTTAAAAAATGAAATCTATTTGTACCAGACGAGTTTCCGTATGAAATCCTGATACTTTGAAAGAGATTGTCCGTTTTGTACACGAAGTGCATCCAGTTTTTGCCGTAACCCTCTCAACTTTCTTGCACATGCTATGTGGATGAAATGATGATACCAAGCCAACTTTCAACCTTTTCAGAGTTCATTTGAAATGCTTTTCAATCTTAGGGTCTTATAGCTCAAAATAATTAGTAAATGCATGAAAAATAACAAATGAAGTCAGAAAGGATTGAAAAATGATGATGTGGCTTTGAATGGTGCATTTTGAACACACAAAAAGTCAGGAGTTCAAATAAGTTTTAAAAAATGAAATCCCTTTGTAACAGACGAGTTTCCATATGAAATCCTGATACTTTGAAAGAGATTGTTCGTTTTATACATGAAGTGCATCCAGTTTTTGCCGTAACCCTCTCAACTTTCTTGCACATGCTATGTGGATGAAATGATGATACCATGCCAACTTTCAACCTTTTCAGAGTTCATTTGAAATGCTTTTCAATTTTAGGGTCTTATAGATCAAAATAATTAGTGAATGCATGAAAAATAGCAAATGAAGTCAGAACGGATTGAAAAATGATGATGTGGCTTTGAATGGTGCATTTTGAACACACAAAAATAAGTAGTTCAAATAAGTTTTTAAAAATGAAGTCCCTTTGTAACAGACGAGTTTCGGTATGAAATCCTGATACTTTGAAAGAGATTGTCCGTTTTTTACACGGAGTGCATCCAGTTTTTGCCGTAACCCTCTCAACTTTCTTGCACATGCTATGTGGATGAAATGATGATACCATGCCAACTTTCAACCTTTTCAGACTTCATTTGAAATGCTTTTCAATCTTAGGGTCTTATAGCTCAAAATAATTAGTAAATGCATGAAAAATAACAAATGAAGTCAGAAAGGATTGAAAAATGATGATGTGGTTTTGAATGGTGCATTTTGAACACACAAAACTTCAGGAGTTCAAATAAGTTTTTAAAAATGAAATCCCTTTGTGCCAGACGAGTTTCCGTATGAAATCTTGATACTTTGAATGAGATTGTTCGTTTTGTACATGAAGTGCATCCAGTTTTTGCCGTAACCCTCTCAACTTTCTTGCACATGCTATGTGGATGAAATGATGATACCATGCCAACTTTCAACCTTTTCAGAGTTCATTTGAAATGCTTTTCAATCTTAGGGTCTTATAGCTCAAAATAATTAGTAAATGCATGAAAAATAACAAATGAAGTCAGAAAGGATTGAAAAATGATGATGTGGCTTTGAATGGTGCATTTTGAACACACAAAAAGTCAGGAGTTCAAATAAGTTTTAAAAAATGAAATCCCTTTGTAACAGACGAGTTTCCGTATGAAATCCTGATACTTTGAAAGAGATTGTCCGTTTTGTACACGAAGTGCATCCAGTTTTTGCCGTAACCCGCTCAACTTTCTTTCACATGCTATGTGGATGAAATGATGATACCATGACAACTTTCAACCTTTTCAGAGTTCATTTGAAATGCTTTTCAATTTTAGGGTCTTATAGCTCAAAATAATTAGTAAATGCATGAAAATAACAAATGAAGTCGGAAAGGATTGAAAAATGATGATGTGGCTTTGAATGGTGCATTTTGAACACACAAAAAGTCAGGAGTTCAAATAAGTTTTAAAAAATTAAATCCCTTTGTAACAGACGAGTTCCCGTATGAAATCCTGATACTTTGAAAGAGATTGTCCGTTTTGTACACGAAGTGCATCCAGTTTTTGCCGTAACCCTCTCAACTTTCTTTCACATGCTATGTGGATGAAATGATGATACCATGCCAACTTTCAACCTTTTCAGAGTTCATTTGAAATGCTTTTCAATTTTAGGGTCTTATAGCTCAAAATAATTAGTAAATGCATGAAAAATAACAAATGAAGTCAGAACGGATTGAAAAATGATGATGTGGCTTTGAATGGTGCATTTTGAACACACAAAAAGTAAGGAGTGCAAATAAGTTTTAAAAAATGAAGTCCCGTTGTAACAGACGAGTTTCTGTATGAAATCCTGATACTTTGAAAGAGATTGTCCGTTTTGTACACGAAGTGCATCCAGTTTTTGCCGTAACCCTCTCAACTTTCTTGCACATGCTATGTGGATTAAATGATGATACCATGCCAACTTTCAACCTTTTCAGACTTCATTTGAAATGCTTTTCAATCTTAGGGTCTTATAGCTCAAAATAATTAGTAAATGCATGAAAAATAACAAATGAAGTCAGAAAGGATTGAAAAATGATGATGTGGCTTTGAATGGTGCATTTTGAACACACAAAACATTAGGAGTTCAAATAAGTTTTAAAAAATGAAATCTATTTGTACCAGACGAGTTTCCGTATGAAATCCTGATACTTTGAAAGAGATTGTCCGTTTTGTACACGAAGTGCATCCAGTTTTTGCCGTAACCCTCTCAACTTTCTTGCACATGCTATGTGGATGAAATGATGATACCAAGCCAACTTTCAACCTTTTCAGAGTTCATTTGAAATGCTTTTCAATCTTAGGGTCTTATAGCTCAAAATAATTAGTAAATGCATGAAAAATAACAAATGAAGTCAGAAAGGATTGAAAAATGATGATGTGGCTTTGAATGGTGCATTTTGAACACACAAAAAGTCAGGAGTTCAAATAAGTTTTAAAAAATGAAATCCCTTTGTAACAGACGAGTTTCCATATGAAATCCTGATACTTTGAAAGAGATTGTTCGTTTTATACATGAAGTGCATCCAGTTTTTGCCGTAACCCTCTCAACTTTCTTGCACATGCTATGTGGATGAAATGATGATACCATGCCAACTTTCAACCTTTTCAGAGTTCATTTGAAATGCTTTTCAATTTTAGGGTCTTATAGATCAAAATAATTAGTGAATGCATGAAAAATAGCAAATGAAGTCAGAACGGATTGAAAAATGATGATGTGGCTTTGAATGGTGCATTTTGAACACACAAAAATAAGTAGTTCAAATAAGTTTTTAAAAATGAAGTCCCTTTGTAACAGACGAGTTTCGGTATGAAATCCTGATACTTTGAAAGAGATTGTCCGTTTTTTACACGGAGTGCATCCAGTTTTTGCCGTAACCCTCTCAACTTTCTTGCACATGCTATGTGGATGAAATGATGATACCATGCCAACTTTCAACCTTTTCAGAGTTCATTTGAAATGCTTTTCAATCTTAGGGTCTTATAGCTCAAAATAATTAGTAAATGCATGAAAAATAACAAATGAAGTGAGAAAGGATTGAAAAATGATGATGTGGCTTTGAATGGTGCATTTTGAACAGACAAAAAGTCTGGAGTTCAAATAAGTTTTAAAAAATGAAATCCCTTTGTAACAGACGAGTTTCCGTATGAAATCCTGATACTTTGAAAGAGATTGTCCGTTTTGTACACGAAGTGCATCCAGTTTTTGCCGTAACCCTCTCAACTTTCTTGCACATGCTATGTGGATGAAATGATGATACCATGCCAACTTTCAACCTTTTCAGAGTTCATTTGAAATGCTTTTCAATTTTAGGGTCTTATAGCTCAAAATAATTAGTAAATGCATGAAAAATAGCAAATGAAGTCAGAACGGATTGAAAAATGATGATGTGCCTTTGAATGGTGTATTTTGAACACACAAAAAGTAAGGAGTTCAAATAAGTTTTAAAAAATGAAGTCCCTTTGTAACAGGCGAGTTTCCGTATGAAATCCTGATACTTTGAAAGAGATTGTCCGTTTTGTACACGGAGTGCATCCAGTTTTTGCCGTAACCCTCTCAACTTTCTTGCACATGCTATGTGGATGGAATGATGATACCATGCCAACTTTCAACCTTTTCAGAGTTCATTTGAAATGCTTTTCAATTTTAGGGTCTTATAGCACAAAATAATTAGTAAATGCATGAAAAATAACAAATCAAGTGAGAAAGGATTGAAAAATGATGATGTGGCTTTGAATGATGCATTTTGAACACACAAAAAGTCAGGAGTTCAAATAAGTTTTAAAAAATGAAATCCCTTTGTAACAGGCGAGTTTCCGTATGAAATCCTGATACTTTGAAAGAGATTGTCCGTTTTGTACACGAAGTGCATCCAGTTTTTGCCGTAACCCTCTCAACTTTCTTGCACATGCTATTTGGATGAAATGATGATACCATGCCAACTGTCAACCTTTTCAGAGTTCATTTGAAATGCTTTTCAATTTTAGGGTCTTATAGCTCAAAATAATTAGTAAATGCATGAAAAATAACAAATGAAGTCAGAAAGGATTGAAAAATGATGATGTGGCTTTGAATGGTGCATTTTGAACACACAAAAAGTCAGGAGTTCAAATAAGTTTTAAAAAATGAAATCCCTTTGTAACAGACGAGTTTCCATATGAAATCCTGATACTTTGAAAGAGATTGTTCGTTTTATACATGAAGTGCATCCAGTTTTTGCCGTAACCCTCTCAACTTTCTTGCACATGCTATGTGGATGAAATGATGATACCATGCCAACTTTCAACCTTTTCAGAGTTCATTTGAAATGCTTTTCAATTTTAGGGTCTTATAGATCAAAATAATTAGTGAATGCATGAAAAATAGCAAATGAAGTCAGAACGGATTGAAAAATGATGATGTGGCTTTGAATGGTGCATTTTGAACACACAAAAATAAGTAGTTCAAATAAGTTTTTAAAAATGAAGTCCCTTTGTAACAGACGAGTTTCGGTATGAAATCCTGATACTTTGAAAGAGATTGTCCGTTTTTTACACGGAGTGCATCCAGTTTTTGCCGTAACCCTCTCAACTTTCTTGCACATGCTATGTGGATGAAATGATGATACCATGCCAACTTTCAACCTTTTCAGACTTCATTTGAAATGCTTTTCAAACTTAGGGTCTTATAGCTCAAAATAATTAGTAAATGCATGAAAAATAACAAATGAAGTCAGAAAGGATTGAAAAATGATGATGTGGTTTTGAATGGTGCATTTTGAACACACAAAACTTCAGGAGTTCAAATAAGTTTTTAAAAATGAAATCCCTTTGTGCCAGATGAGTTTCCGTATGAAATCCTGATACTTTGAATGAGATTGTTCGTTTTGTACATGAAGTGCATCCAGTTTTTGCCGTAACCCTCTCAACTTTCTTGCACATGCTATGTGGATGAAATGATGATACCATGCCAACTTTCAACCTTTTCAGAGTTCATTTGAAATGCTTTTCAATCTTAGGGTCTTATAGCTCAAAATAATTAGTAAATGCATGAAAAATAACAAATGAAGTGAGAAAGGATTGAAAAATGATGATGTGGCTTTGAATGGTGCATTTTGAACAGACAAAAAGTCTGGAGTTCAAATAAGTTTTAAAAAATGAAATCCCTTTGTAACAGACGAGTTTCCGTATGAAATCCTGATACTTTGAAAGAGATTGTCCGTTTTGTACACGAAGTGCATCCAGTTTTTGCCGTAACCCTCTCAACTTTCTTGCACATGCTATGTGGATGAAATGATGATACCATGCCAACTTTCAACCTTTTCAGAGTTCATTTGAAATGCTTTTCAATTTTAGGGTCTTATAGCTCAAAATAATTAGTAAATGCATGAAAAATAGCAAATGAAGTCAGAACGGATTGAAAAATGATGATGTGCCTTTGAATGGTGTATTTTGAACACACAAAAAGTAAGGAGTTCAAATAAGTTTTAAAAAATGAAGTCCCTTTGTAACAGGCGAGTTTCCGTATGAAATCCTGATACTTTGAAAGAGATTGTCCGTTTTGTACACGGAGTGCATCCAGTTTTTGCCGTAACCCTCTCAACTTTCTTGCACATGCTATGTGGATGGAATGATGATACCATGCCAACTTTCAACCTTTTCAGAGTTCATTTGAAATGCTTTTCAATTTTAGGGTCTTATAGCACAAAATAATTAGTAAATGCATGAAAAATAACAAATCAAGTGAGAAAGGATTGAAAAATGATGATGTGGCTTTGAATGATGCATTTTGAACACACAAAAAGTCAGGAGTTCAAATAAGTTTTAAAAAATGAAATCCCTTTGTAACAGGCGAGTTTCCGTATGAAATCCTGATACTTTGAAAGAGATTGTCCGTTTTGTACACGAAGTGCATCCAGTTTTTGCCGTAACCCTCTCAACTTTCTTGCACATGCTATGTGGATGAAATGATGATACCATGCCAACTTTCAACCTTTTCAGAGTTCATTTGAAATGCTTTTCAATTTTAGGGTCTTATAGCTCAAAATAATTAGTAAATGCATAAAAAATAACAAATGAATTCAGAACGGATTGAAAAATGATGATGTGGCTTTGAATGGTGCATTTTGAACACACAAAAAGTAAGGAGTTCAAATAAGTTTTAAAAAATGAAGTCCCTTTGTAACAGACGAGTTTCCGTATAAAATCCTGATACTTTGAAAGAGATTGTCCGTTTTGTACACGAAGTGCATCCAGTTTCTGCCGTAACCCTCTCAACTTTCTTGCACATGCTATGTGGATGAAATGATGATACCCTGCCAACTTTCAACCTTTTCAGAGTTCATTTGAAATGCTTTTGAATCTTAGGGTCTTATAGCTCAAAATAATTAGTAAATGCATGAAAAATTACAAATGAAGTCAGAAAGGATTGAAAAATGATGATGTGGCTTTGAATGGTGCATTTTGAACACACAAAACGTCAGGAGTTAAAATTAGTTTTTAAAAATGAAATCCCTTTGTACCAGACGAGTTTCCGTATGAAATCCTGATACTTTGAAAGAGATTGTTCGTTTTGTACATGAAGTGCATCCAGTTTTTGCCGTAACCCTCTCAACTTTCTTGCACATGCTATGTGGATGAAATGATGATTCCATGCCAACTTTCAACCTTTTCAGAGTTCATTTGAAATGCTTTTCAATCTTAGGGTCTTATAGCTCAAAATAATTAGGAAATGCATGAAAAAAACAAATGAAGTCAGAAAGGATTGAAAAATGATGATGTGGCTTTGAATGGTGCATTTTGAACACACACAAAAGTCAGGAGTTCAAATAAGTTTTTAAAAATGAAATCCCTTTGTAATAGACGAGTTTCCGTATGAAATCCTGATACTTTGAAAGAGATTGTCCGTTTTGTACACGAAGTGCATCCAGTTTTTGCCGTAACCCTCTCAACTTTCTTTCACATGCTATGTGGATGAAATGATGATACCATGCCAACTTTCAACCTTTTCAGAGTTCATTTGAAATGCTTTTCAATTTTAGGGTCTTATAGCTCAAAATAATTAGTAAATGCATGAAAATAACAAATGAAGTCGGAAAGGATTGAAAAATGATGATGTGGCTTTGAATGGTGCATTTTGAACACACAAAAAGTCAGGAGTTCAAATAAGTTTAAAGAAATGAAATCCCTTAGTAACAGACGAGTTTCCGTATGAAATCCTGATACTTTGCAAGAGATTGTCCGTTTTGTACACGAAGTGCATCCAGTTTTTGGCGTAAACCTCTCAACTTTCTTGCACATGCTATGTGGATGAAATGATGATACCATGCCAACTTTCAACCTTTTCAGAGTTCATTTGAAATGCTTTTCAATTTTAGGGTCTTATAGCTCAAAAAAATTAGTAAATGCATGAAAAATAACAAATGAAGTCAGAAAGGATTGAAAAATGATAATGTGGCTTTGAATGGTGCATTTTGAACACACAAAAAGTCAGGAGTTCAAATAAGTTTTAAAAAATGAAATCCCTTTGTAACAGACGAGTTTCCATATGAAATCCTGATACTTTGAAAGAGATTGTGCGTTTTGTACACGAAGTGCATCCAGTTTTTGCCGTAACCCTCTCAACTTTCTTTCACATGCTATGTGGATGAAATGATGATACCATGCCAACTTTCAACCTTTTCAGAGTTCATTTGAAATGCTTTTCAATTTTAGGGTCTTATAGCTCAAAATAATTAGTAAATGCATGAAAATAACAAATGAAGTCGGAAAGGATTGAAAAATGATGATGTGGCTTTGAATGGTGCATTTTGAACACACAAAAAGTCAGGAGTTCAAATAAGTTTTAAAAAATTAAATCCCTTTGTAACAGACGAGTTTCCGTATGAAATCCTGATACTTTGAAAGAGATTGTCCGTTTTGTACACGAAGTGCATCCAGTTTTTGCCGTAACCCTCTCAACTTTCTTGCACATGCTATGTGGATGAAATGATGATACCATGCCAACTTTCATCCTTTTCAGAGTTCATTTGAAATGCTTTTCAATTTTAGGGTCTTATAGCTCAAAATAATTAGTAAATGCATGAAAAATAGCAAATGAAGTCAGAACGGATTGAAAAATGATGATGTGGCTTTGAATGGTGCATTTTGAACACACAAAAATAAGGAGTTCAAATAAGTTTTTAAAAATGAAGTCCCTTTGTAACAGACGAGTTTCCGTATGAAATCCTGATACTTTGAAAGAGATTGTCCGTTTTGTACACGGAGTGCATCCAGTTTTTGCCGTAACCCTCTCAACTTTCTTGCACATGCTATGTGGATGAAATGATGATACCATGCCAACTTTCAACCTTTTCAGACTTCATTTGAAATGCTTTTCAATCTTAGGGTCTTATTGCTCAAAATAATTAGTAAATGCATGAAAAATAACAAATGAAGTCAGAAAGGATTGAAAAATGATGATGTGGCTTTGAATGGTGCATTTTGAACACACAAAACGTCAGGAGTTCAAATAAGTTTTTAAAAATGAAATCCCTTTGTACCAGACGAGTTTCCGTATGAAATCCTGATACTTTGAAAGAGATTGTTCGTTTTGTACATGAAGTGCATCTAGTTTTTGCCGTAACCCTCTCAACTTTCTTGCACATGCTATGTGGATGAAATGATGATACCATGCCAACTTTCAACCTTTTCAGAGTTCATTTGAAATGCTTTTCAATCTTAGGGTCTTATAGCTCAAAATAATTAGTAAATGCATGAAAAATAACAAATGAAGTGAGAAAGGATTGAAAAATGATGATGTGGCTTTGAATGGTGCATTTTGAACACACAAAAAGTCTGGAGTTCAAATAAGTTTTAAAAAATGAAATCCCTTTGTAACAGACAAGTTTCCGTATGAAATCCTGATACTTTGAAAGAGATTGTCCGTTTTGTACACGAAGTGCATCCAGTTTTTGCCGTAACCCTCTCAACTTTCTTGCACATGCTATGTGGATGAAATGATGATACCATGCCAACTTTCAACCTTTTCAGAGTTCATTTGAAATGCTTTTCAATTTTAGGGTCTTATAGCTCAAAATAATTAGTAAATGCATGAAAAATAGCAAATGAAGTCAGAACGGATTGAAAAATGATGATGTGGCTTTGAATGGTGTATTTTGAACACACAAAAAGTAAGGAGTTCAAATAAGTTTAAAAAAATGAAGTCCCTTTGTAACAGACGAGTTTCCGTATGAAATCCTGATACTTTGAAAGAGATTGTCCGTTTTGTACACGGAGTGCATCCAGTTTTTGACGTAACCCTCTCAACTTTCTTGCACATGCTATGTGGATGAAATGATGATACCATGCCAACTTTCAACCTTTTCAGAGTTCATTTGAAATGCTTTTCAATTTTAGGGTCTTATAGCTCAAAAAAATTAGTAAATGCATGAAAAATAACAAATGAAGTCAGAAAGGATTGAAAAATGATAATGTGGCTTTGAATGGTGCATTTTGAACACACAAAAAGTCAGGAGTTCAAATAAGTTTTAAAAAATGAAATCCCTTTGTAACAGACGAGTTTCCATATGAAATCCTGATACTTTGAAAGAGATTGTGCGTTTTGTACACGAAGTGCATCCAGTTTTTGCCGTAACCCTCTCAACTTTCTTTCACATGCTATGTGGATGAAATGATGATACCATGCCAACTTTCAACCTTTTCAGAGTTCATTTGAAATGCTTTTCAATTTTAGGGTCTTATAGCTCAAAATAATTAGTAAATGCATGAAAATAACAAATGAAGTCGGAAAGGATTGAAAAATGATGATGTGGCTTTGAATGGTGCATTCTGAACACACAAAAAGTCAGGAGTTCAAATAAGTTTTAAAAAATTAAATCCCTTTGTAACAGACGAGTTTCCGTATGAAATCCTGATACTTTGAAAGAGATTGTCCGTTTTGTACACGAAGTGCATCCAGTTTTTGCCGTAACCCTCTCAACTTTCTTGCACATGCTATGTGGATGAAATGATGATACCATGCCAACTTTCATCCTTTTCAGAGTTCATTTGAAATGCTTTTCAATTTTAGGGTCTTATAGCTCAAAATAATTAGTAAATGCATGAAAAATAGCAAATGAAGTCAGAACGGATTGAAAAATGATGATGTGGCTTTGAATGGTGCATTTTGAACACACAAAAATAAGGAGTTCAAATAAGTTTTTAAAAATGAAGTCCCTTTGTAACAGACGAGTTTCCGTATGAAATCCTGATACTTTGAAAGAGATTGTCCGTTTTGTACACGGAGTGCATCCAGTTTTTGCCGTAACCCTCTCAACTTTCTTGCACATGCTATGTGGATGAAATGATGATACCATGCCAACTTTCAACCTTTTCAGACTTCATTTGAAATGCTTTTCAATCTTAGGGTCTTATTGCTCAAAATAATTAGTAAATGCATGAAAAATAACAAATGAAGTCAGAAAGGATTGAAAAATGATGATGTGGCTTTGAATGGTGCATTTTGAACACACAAAACGTCAGGAGTTCAAATAAGTTTTTAAAAATGAAATCCCTTTGTACCAGACGAGTTTCCGTATGAAATCCTGATACTTTGAAAGAGATTGTTCGTTTTGTACATGAAGTGCATCTAGTTTTTGCCGTAACCCTCTCAACTTTCTTGCACATGCTATGTGGATGAAATGATGATACCATGCCAACTTTCAACCTTTTCAGAGTTCATTTGAAATGCTTTTCAATCTTAGGGTCTTATAGCTCAAAATAATTAGTAAATGCATGAAAAATAACAAATGAAGTGAGAAAGGATTGAAAAATGATGATGTGGCTTTGAATGGTGCATTTTGAACACACAAAAAGTCTGGAGTTCAAATAAGTTTTAAAAAATGAAATCCCTTTGTAACAGACAAGTTTCCGTATGAAATCCTGATACTTTGAAAGAGATTGTCCGTTTTGTACACGAAGTGCATCCAGTTTTTGCCGTAACCCTCTCAACTTTCTTGCACATGCTATGTGGATGAAATGATGATACCATGCCAACTTTCAACCTTTTCAGAGTTCATTTGAAATGCTTTTCAATTTTAGGGTCTTATAGCTCAAAATAATTAGTAAATGCATGAAAAATAGCAAATGAAGTCAGAACGGATTGAAAAATGATGATGTGGCTTTGAATGGTGTATTTTGAACACACAAAAAGTAAGGAGTTCAAATAAGTTTAAAAAAATGAAGTCCCTTTGTAACAGACGAGTTTCCGTATGAAATCCTGATACTTTGAAAGAGATTGTCCGTTTTGTACACGGAGTGCATCCAGTTTTTGCCGTAACCCTCTCAACTTTCTTGCACATGCTATGTCGATGGAATGATGATACCATGCCAACTTTCAACCTTTTCAGAGTTCATTTGAAATGCTTTTCAATTTTAGGGTCTTATAGCACAAAATAATTAGTAAATGCATGAAAATTAACAAATGAAGTCAGAAAGGATTGAAAAATGATGATGTGGCTTTGAATGGTGCATTTTGAACACACAAAAAGTCAGGAGTTCAAATAAGTTTTAAAAAATGAAATCCCTTTGTAACAGGCGAGTTTCCGTATGAAATCCTGATACTTTGAAAGAGATTGTCCGTTTTGTACACGAAGTGCATCCAGTTTTTGCCGTAACCCTCTCAACTTTCTTGCACATGCTATGTGGATGAAATGATGATACCATGCCAACTTTCAACCTTTTCAGAGTTCATTTGGAATGCTTTTCAATTTTAGGGTCTTATAGCTCAAAATAATTAGTAAATGCATGAAAAATAACAAATGAAGTCAGAAAGGATTGAAAAATGATAATGTGGCTTTGAATGGTGCATTTTGAACACACAAAAAGTCAGGAGTTCAAATAAGTTTTAAAAAATGAAATCCCTTTGTAACAGACGAGTTTCCATATGAAATCCTGATACTTTGAAAGAGATTGTCCGTTTTGTACACGAAGTGCATCCAGTTTTGGCCGTAACCCTCTCAACTTTCTTTCACATGCTATGTGGATGAAATGATGATACCATGCCAACTTTCAACCTTTTCAGAGTTCATTTGAAATGTTTTTCAATTTTAAGGTCTTATAGCTCAAAATAATTAGTAAATGCATGAAAATAACAAATGAAGTCGGAAAGGATTGAAAAATGATGATGTGGCTTTGAATGGTGCATTTTGAACACACAAAAAGTCAGGAGTTCAAATAAGTTTTAAAAAATTAAATCCCTTTGTAACAGACGAGTTTCCGTATGAAATCCTGATACTTTGAAAGAGATTGTCCGTTTTGTACACGAAGTGCATCCAGTTTTTGCCGTAACCCTCTCAACTTTCTTGCACATGCTATGTGGATGAAATAATGATACCATGCCAACTTTCAACCTTTTCAGAGTTCATTTGAAATGCTTTTCAATCTTAGGGTCTTATAGCTCAAAATAATTAGTAAATGCATGAAAAATTACAAATGAAGTCAGAAAGGATTGAAAAATGATGATGTGGCTTTGAATGGTGCATTTTGAACACACAAAACGTCAGGAGTTCAAATAAGTTTTTAAAAATGAAATCCCTTTGTACCAGACGAGTTTCCGTATGAAATCGTGATACTTTGAAAGAGATTGTTCGTTTTGTACACGAAGTGCATCCAGTTTTTGCCGTAACCCTCTCAACTTTCTTGCACATGCTATGTGGATGAAATGATGATACCATGCAAACTTTCAACCTTTTCAGAGTTCATTTGAAATGCTTTTCAATTTTAGGGTCTTATAGCTCAAAATAATTAGTAAATGCATAAAAAATAACAAATGAATTCAGAACGGATTGAAAAATGATGATGTGGCTTTGAATGGTGCATTTTGAACACACAAAAAGTAAGGAGTTCAAATAAGTTTTAAAAAATGAAGTCCCTTTGTAACAGACGAGTTTCCGTATGAAATCCTGATACTTTGAAAGAGATTGTCCGTTTTGTACACGAAGTGCATCCAGTTTTTGCCGTAACCCTCTCAACTTTCTTGCACATGCTATGTGGATGAAATGATGATACCATGCAACTTTCAACCTTTTCAGAGTTCATTTGAAATGCTTTTCAATCTTACGGTCTTATAGCTCAAAATAATTAGTAAATGCATGAAAAATAACAAATGAAGTGAGAAAGGATTGAAAAATGATGATGTGGCTTTGAATGGTGCATTTTGAACACACAAAAAGTCTGGAGTTCAAATAAGTTTTAAAAAATGAAATCCCTTTGTAACAGACAAGTTTCCGTATGAAATCCTGATACTTTGAAAGAGATTGTCCGCTTTGTACACGAAGTGCATCCAGTTTTTGCCGTAACCCTCTCAACTTTCTTGCACATGCTATGTGGATGAAATGATGATACCATGCCAACTTTCAACCTTTTCAGAGTTCATTTGAAATGCTTTTCAATTTTAGGGTCTTATAGCTCAAAATAATTAGTAAATGCATGAAAAATAGCAAATGAAGTCAGAACGGATTGAAAAATGATGATGTGGCTTTGAATGGTGTATTTTGAACACACAAAAAGTAAGGAGTTCAAATAAGTTTAAAAAAAATGAAGTCCCTTTGTAACAGACGAGTTTCCGTATGAAATCCTGATACTTTGAAAGAGATTGTCCGTTTTGTACACGGAGTGCATCCAGTTTTTGCCGTAACCCTCTCAACTTTCTTGCACATGCTATGTAGATGGAATGATGATACCATGCCAACTTTCAACCTTTTCAGAGTTCATTTGAAATGCTTTTCAATTTTAGGGTCTTATAGCACAAAATAATTAGTAAATGCATGAAAAATAACAAATGAAGTCAGAAAGGATTGAAAAATGATGATGTGGCTTTGAATGGTGCATTTTGAACACACAAAAAGTCAGGAGTTCAAATAAGTTTTAAAAAATGAAATCCCTTTGTAACAGGCGAGTTTCCGTATGAAATCCTGATACTTTGAAAGAGATTGTCCGTTTTGTACACGAAGTGCATCCAGTTTTTGCCGTAACCCTCTCAACTTTCTTGCACATGCTATGTGGATGAAATGATGATACCATGCCAACTTTCAACCTTTTCAGAGTTCATTTGGAATGCTTTTCAATTTTAGGGTCTTATAGCTCAAAATAATTAGTAAATGCATGAAAAATAACAAATGAAGTCAGAAAGGATTGAAAAATGATAATGTGGCTTTGAATGGTGCATTTTGAACACACAAAAAGTCAGGAGTTCAAATAAGTTTTAAAAAATGAAATCCCTTTGTAACAGACGAGTTTCCATATGAAATCCTGATACTTTGAAAGAGATTGTCCGTTTTGTACACGAAGTGCATCCAGTTTTTGCCGTAACCCTCTCAACTTTCTTTCACATGCTATGTGGATGAAATGATGATACCATGCCAACTTTCAACCTTTTCAGAGTTCATTTGAAATGCTTTTCAATTTTAGGGTCTTATAGCTCAAAATAATTAGTAAATGCATGAAAATAACAAATGAAGTCGGAAAGGATTGAAAAATGATGATGTGGCTTTGAATGGTGCATTTTGAACACACAAAAAGTCAGGAGTTCAAATAAGTTTAAAAAAATTAAATCCCTTTGTAACAGACGAGTTTCCGTATGAAATCCTGATACTTTGAAAGAGATTGTCCGTTTTGTACACGAAGTGCATCCAGTTTTTGCCGTAACCCTCTCAACTTTCTTGCACATGCTATGTGGATGAAATAATGATACCATGCCAACTTTCAACCTTTTCAGAGTTCATTTGAAATGCTTTTCAATCTTAGGGTCTTATAGCTCAAAATAATTAGTAAATGCATGAAAAATTACAAATGAAGTCAGAAAGGATTGAAAAATGATGATGTGGCTTTGAATGGTGCATTTTGAACACACAAAACGTCAGGAGTTCAAATAAGTTTTTTAAAATGAAATCCCTTTGTACCAGACGAGTTTCCGTATGAAATCGTGATACTTTGAAAGAGATTGTTCGTTTTGTACACGAAGTGCATCCAGTTTTTGCCGTAACCCTCTCAACTTTCTTGCACATGCTATGTGGATGAAATGATGATACCATGCCAACTTTCAACCTTTTCAGAGTTCATTTGAAATGCTTTTCAATTTTAGGGTCTTATAGCTCAAAATAATTAGTAAATGCAAGAAAAATAACAAATGAATTCAGAACGGATTGAAAAATGATGATGTGGCTTTGAATGGTGCATTTTGAACACACAAAAAGTAAGGAGTTCAAATAAGTTTTAAAAAATGAAGTCCCTTTGTAACAGACGAGTTTCCGTATGAAATCCTGATACTTTGAAAGAGATTGTCCGTTTTGTACACGAAGTGCATCCAGTTTTTGCCGTAACCCTCTCAACTTTCTTGCACATGCTATGTGGATGAAATGATGATACCATGCCAACTTTCAACCTTTTCAGAGTTCATTTGAAATGCTTTTCAATCTTAGGGTCTTATAGCTCAAAATAATTAGTAAATGCATGAAAAATTACAAATGAAGTCAGAAAGGATTGAAAAATGATGATGTGGCTTTGAATGGTGCATTTTGAACACACAAAACGTCAGGAGTTCAAATAAGTTTTTAAAAATGAAATCCCTTTGTACCAGATGAGTTTCCGTATGAAATCGTGATACTTTGAAAGAGATTGTTCGTTTTGTACATGAAGTGCATCCAGTTTTTGCCGTAACCCTCTCAACTTTCTTGCACATGCTATGTGGATGAAATGATGATACCATGCCAACTTTCAACCTTTTCAGAGTTCATTTGAAATGCTTTTCAATTTTAGGGTCTTATAGCTCAAAATAATTAGTAAATGCATGAAAAATAGCAAATGAAGTCAGAACGGATTGAAAAATGATGATGTGGCTTTGAATTGTGTATTTTGAACACACAAAAAGTAAGGAGTTCAAATAAGTTTTAAAAAATGAAGTCCCTTTGTAACAGACGAGTTTCCGTATGAAATCCTGATACTTTGAAAGAGATTGTCCGTTTTGTACAGGGAGTGCATCCAGTTTTTGCCGTAACCCTCTCAACTTTCTTGCACATGCTATGTCGATGGAATGATGATACCATGCCAACTTTCAACCTTTTCAGAGTTCATTTGAAATGCTTTTCAATCTTAGGGTCTTATAGCTCAAAATAATTAGTAAATGCATGAAAAATAACAAATGAAGTCAGAAAGGATTGAAAAATGATGATGTGGCTTTGAATGGTGCATTTTGAACACACAAAACGTCAGGAGTTCAAATAAGTTTTTAAAAATGAAATCCCTTTGTACCAGACGAGTTTCCGTATGAAATCCTGATACTTTGAAATAGATTGTTCGTTTTGTACATGAAGTGCATCCAGTTTTTGCCGTAACCCTCTCAACTTTCTTGCACATGCTATGTGGATGAAATGATGATACCATGCCAACTTTCAACCTTTTCAGAGTTCATTTGAAATGCTTTTCAATCTTAGGGTCTTATAGCTCAAAATAATTAGTAAATGCATGAAAAATAACAAATGAAGTGAGAAAGGATTGAAAAATGATGATGTGGCTTTGAATGGTGCATTTTGAACACACAAAAAGTCAGGAGTTCAAATAAGTTTTAATAAATGAAATCCCTTTGTAACAGACGAGTTTCCGTATGAAATCCTCATACTTTGAAAGAGATTGTCCGTTTTGTACACGAAGTGCATCCAGTTTTTGCCGTAACCCTCTAAACTTTCTTGCACATGCTATGTGGATGAAATGATGATACCATGCCAACTTTCAACCTTTTCAGAGTTCATTTGAAATGCTTTTCAATTTTAGGCTCTTATAGCTCAAAATAATTAGTAAATGCATGAAAAATAACAAATGAAGTCAGAAAGGATTGAAAAATGATGATGTGGCTTTGAATGGTGCATTTTGAACACACAAAACGTTAGGAGTTCAAATAAGTTCTAAAAAATGAAATCCCTTTGTAACAGACGAGTTTCCGTATGAAATCCTGATACTTTGAAAGAGATTGTCGGTTTTGTACACGAAGTGCATCCAGTTTTTGCCGTAACCCTCTCAACTTTCTTGCACATGCTATGTGACGCCCCCGATTTGACCGTACACTAATCATGCACGCAAATGTGTACGACCAAGATCAGGGACTCACGGGAAGATATCACAACACAACTCTAAAACATAAATAAGTCATACAAGCATCATAATACAAGCCAGGGGCCTCGAGGGCTCGAATACAAGTGCTCGATCATAGACGAGTCAGCGGGAGCAACAATATCTGAGTACAGACATAAGTTAAACAAGTTTTGCCTTAAGAAGGCTAGCACAAAAGTAGCAACGATCGAAGAGGCAAGGCCTCCTGCCTGGGACCTCCTAACTACTCCTGGTCGTCGTCAGCGGCCTGCACGTAGTAGTAGGCACCTCCAGTGCCGTAGGTGTCGTCGTCGACGGTGGCGTCTGGCTCCTGAACTTCGACATCTGATTGCGACAATCCGGTATAGAAAGGGGAAAAGAGGGAGAAAAGCAACCGTGAGTACTCATCCAAAGTACTCGCAAGCAAGGAGCTACACTACATATGCATGGGTATATGTGTAAAGGGGCATATCAGTGGACTGAACTGCAGAATGCCAGAATTAAAAGGGGGATAGCTAGTCCTGTCGAAGACTACGCTTCTGGACATCTCCATCTTGCAGCATGTAGAAGAGAGTAGATTGAAGTCCTCCAAGTAGCATCGCATAGCATAATCCTACCCGGCAATCCCCTCCTCGTCGCCCTGTTAGAGAGCGATCACCGGGTTGTATCTGGCACTTGGAAGGGTGTATTTTATTCAGTATCCAGTTCTAGTTGTCATAAGCTCAAGGTACAACTCCGGGTCGTCCTTTTACCGAGGGACACGGCTATTCGAATAGATAAACTTCCCTGCAGGGGTGCACCACATAACCCAACACGCTCGATCCCATTTGGCCGGACACACTTTTCTAGGTCATGCCCGGCCTCGTAAGATCAACGCGTCGCAGCCCCACCTAAGCACAACAGAGCGGTCAGCACGCCGGTCTAATCCTAAGCGCGCAGGGGTCTGGGCCCATCGCCCTATGCACACCTGCACGTTGCGAACGCGGCCGCGAGCAGACCTAGCAACCCACACGATCACGGCGGTTACGTCAAAGCGGTCCAACACGGCGCGCGCCACTCAGTCGCTGACGTCAAAAGAGCTTCGGCTGATACCACGACGTCGGGATACCCATAACTACTCCCACGTAGATGGTTAGTGCGTATAGACCAAATGGCCAGACTCAGATCAAATACCAAGATCTCGTTAAGCGTGTTAAGTATCCGCGAACGCCGACCAGGGCCAGGCCCACCTCTTTCCTAGGCGGTCTCAACCTGCCCTGTCGCTCCGCCACAAAGATCCACTTGCGGGTACTCCTACGAGCCGACCCGACTTTAGTCATCACATGTGTCATGTATATAGTATATAAGTATATGCCCGTGATCACCGCCCAGGTGATCACGGCCCGATAGTATAGCACGGCAGACGGACAAGAATGTAGGGCCACTGATGGAAATCTAGCATCCTAGACTAAGCAGATAGGATTGCAGGTAAAGGTAACAACAGTAGTTAGCAAGGATAGGCTATGCATCAGAATAGGATATCGAAAGTAGTAACATGCTACACTACTCTAATGCAAGTAGTAGAGAGTAGAGTAGGCGATATCTGGTGATCAAGGGGGGGGGGGCTTGCCTGGTTGCTCTGGCAAGTAGGAGGGGTCGTCGACTCCGTAGTCGAACTGGGCAGCAGCAGTGTCGGTCTCGTAGTCTACCGGAGAGAAGAGGGGGAAGAAACAGTAAATACAATGCAAACACAAGCATGACGATGCGTGACATGACAGTGAGCGGTGCTAGGGGTGTCCTAACGCGACAGTAGGTGGTACCGGTGAAGGGGGGAACATCCGGGAGGTATTCCCGATGTTTCGCGCTTTCGGACAGACGGACCGGAGGGGGAAAGTTGCGAGTTCGATAGGTTAGGGAGGTGTGGTGGACGCACGGACTGCGTATCCGGATTCGTCTCGTCGTTCTGAGCAACTTTCATATAGAAAACATTTTCATCCGAGTTACGGTTTAAAAGATATGAATTTTCAAAGTTTATTTGAATTTCTGGAATTATTTAATTAACAGAAAAAGGGATATGACGTCAGCATGACGTATGAGTGACGTCAGCGGTCAACAGTCCGGGTTGACTGGTCAAACTGACAAGGGGGACCCACCTGTCATAGACAGTGGGTTAACAGAGGATTAAACTAATTAGTTTTTAGTTAATTAACTACTGGGCCCACCTGTCAGTGAGAGAATAATTAAACTAATTATTTTTATTTATAAAACATTTTCTTTTTTAATTTTTGCGGCGGGGCCCGCATGTCAGTGACTGGGCCTGCCCAGTCAGCAGTTGACTGGGTCAACCCAGTCAACTGGGGCCCGTGGGGGCCACTGGCAGTGACCCAGGGGGTGGCCCCAGGTGTGCCACGTCGGCGGCCGGCGCCGGAGCAACGCCGGCGACCAGACGCACGGCAGCGCGGCTCGGGAGGGGTACGGGTCTCCGGAGGCGTGGCTGGGCGCGTTCGACGCGGCTCGACGTCGCGCGTCCAACGGCAGTGGTCGGAGGGGCTGGAACGGCCGGACTCGACCGCTACGAGCTCGCCGGCGGCGAGGTGCTACGGGTGCCCGACGGAAGCTACGCTAGAGCGCGCGAACGGGCAAGCGTATGGGCTGGGGAGTGCAACGGGCTTAACCCCGTGACCAATTGGTCACCAGAGACCCGCCGGCGGCGAGCTCCGCGGCGCGGCGTTCGGGCGCGCGTGGGGGAGCAGCTACGGAGCGCGGGCGAGCTAGCGGAGAGGGGAGGAGGTAGAGGAGCTCACAGTGGAGCCGTAGGGAGTGGCAGCGAGCTCGGGAAGGGCGCGGGGTAGCCGGAGTCGGTGACGATCGACGGCGGACGTGCGGGGAAGACGAGCTCGGGGAGGTCGATGCAGTGGCGCTCGGCTCGTTCCCGATGGCGCAGTCGGCGTAGTCGACGGCGGGGAGTCGTTCAGGCACGTCGTCGGGGCGATCTGGGCACGGTGGACGCGGGAACCACGGTGAACGGCGGCGAGCGCGCTCGGGCAGAGGGGAACGGAGGGGAGAGGGAGGGGGATCTGGCGGGGGAGAAGGCGCAGAGGCCGAGGGAGAGCGGGGGCGAGTGGGAGAGAGGCCCGAGGGAGCGGGGGCCGCTGGCGCCCTTATCCTCTCGCGGGGTTCACCGCCGGCGAGGGGGTGCGGCGGCAGCGCGCCCCTGTTCCGACCCGGTCGGGGGAACAGGGAAGGGGCGAGGGAGGAGGTGGGCTGGGCGCGGGGGTGCGGGTGGCGGCCCAGCTTGGGCCGGGGGGGGGGGGGGTTCGGGGTTTGGGCCGGGGGGGGGTCAGTGGGGGGGGGAGGCCTGCTCCTTTTTTTTTCTTTTTCTCTGACTGTTTCTGTTTTCTTTTTATTTGCTTATTCCCTTTTCTGTTTTATTTCATTTAAAGCATTTAGGCATTTTATAAAAATGTGTTCTCTCCACCATAATTACCAGTGTAATATTTGGCACCCACTGAACATTTTTGTTTGAGTTTTTGAAAACTTTTATTTTTCACTTTAATTATATTTGAAGTTTGAACTAGGAGTTAGAAAGGAAGGTGATTCAAATGTGATCAAGCCCTGTTTAGCAACATGATTAGCTTAATCACAGGGAGTTACTGTAGCATGATTCCCAGGGTGTTACATGCTATGTGGATGGAATGATGATACCATGCCAACTTTCAACCTTTTCAGAGTTCATTTGAAATGCTTTTCAATTTTAGGGTCTTATAGCACAAAATAATTAGTAAATGCATGAAAATAACAAATGAAGTCAGAAAGGATTGAAAAAAGATGATGTGGCTTTGAATGGTGCATTTTGAACACACAAAAAGTCAGGAGTTCAAATAAGTTTAAAAAAATGAAATCCCTTTGTAACAGGCGAGTTTCCGTATGAAATCCTGATACTTTGAAAGAGATTGTCCGTTTTGTACACGAAGTGCATCCAGTTTTTGCCGTAACCCTCTCAACTTTCTTGCACATGCTATGTGGATGAAATGATGATACCATGCCAACTTTCAACCTTTTCAGAGTTCATTTGAAATGCTTTTCAATTTTAGAGTCTTATAGCTCAAAATAATTAGTAAATGCATGAAAAATAACAAATGAAGTCGGAACGGATTGAAAAATGATGATGTGGCTTTGAATGGTGCATTTTGAACACACAAAAGTAAGGAGTTCAAATAAGTCTTAAAAAATGAAGTCCCTTTGTAACAGACGAGTTTTCGTATGAAATCCTGATACTTTGAAAGAGATTGTCCGTTTTGTACACGAAGTGCATCCAGTTTTTGCCGTAACCCTCTCAACTTTCTTGCACATGCTATGTGGATGAAATGATGATACCATGTCAACTTTCAACCTTTTCAGAGTTCATTTGAAATGCTTTTCAATCTTAGGGTCTTATAGCTCAAAATAATTAGTAAATGCATGAAAAATAACAAATGAAGTCAGAAAGGATTGAAAAATGATGATGTCGCTTTGAATGGTGCATTTTGAACACACAAAACGTCAGGAGTTGAAATAAGTTTTTAAAAATGAAATCCCTTTGTACCAGACGAGTTTCCGTATGAAATCCTGATACTTTGAAAGAGATTGTTCGTTTTATACATGAAGTGCATCCAGTTTTTGCCGTAACCCTCTCAACTTTCTTGCACATGCTATGTGGATGAAATGATGATACCATGCCAACTTTCAACCTTTTCAGAGTTCATTTGGAATGCTTTTCAATCTTAGGGTTTTATAGCTCAAAATAATTAGTAAATGCATGAAAAATAACAAATGAAGTGAGAAAGGATTGAAAAATGATGATGTGGCTTTGAATGGTGCATTTTGAACACACAAAAAGTCAGGAGTTCAAATAAGTTTTAAAAAATGAAATCCCTTTGTAACAGACGAGTTTCCGTATGAAATCCTGATACTTTGAAAGAGATTGTCCGTTTTCTACACGAAGTGCATCCAGTTTTTGCCGTAACCCTCTAAACTTTCTTGCACATGCTGTGTGGATGAAATGATGATACCATGCCAACTTTCAACCTTTTCAGAGTTCATTTGAAATGCTTTTCAATTTTAGGCTCTTATAGCTATAAATAATTAGTAAATGCATGAAAAATAACAAATGAAGTCAGAAAGGATTGAAAAATGATGATGTGGCTTTGAATGGTGCATTTTGAACACACAAAACGTTAGGAGTTCAAAAAAGTTTTAAAAAATGAAATCCCTTTGTAACAGACGAGTTTTCGTATGAAATCCTGATACTTTGAAAGAGATTGTCGGTTTTGTACACGAAGTGCATCCAGTTTTTGCCGTAACCCTCTCAACTTTCTTGCACATGCTATGTGGATGGAATGATGATACCATGCCAACTTTCAACCTTTTCAGAGTTCATTTGAAATGCTTTTCAATTTTAGGGTCTTATAGCACAAAATAATTAGTAAATGCATGAAAATAACAAATGAAGTCAGAAAGGATTGAAAAAAGATGATGTGGCTTTGAATGGTGCATTTTGAACACACAAAAAGTCAGGAGTTCAAATAAGTTTGAAAAAATGATATCCCTTTGTAACAGGCGAGTTTCCGTATGAAATCCTGATACTTTGAAAGAGATTGTCCGTTTTGTACACGAAGTGCATCCAGTTTTTGCCGTAACCCTCTCAACTTTCTTGCACATGCTATGTGGATGAAATGATGATACCATGCCAACTTTCAACCTTT
This sequence comes from Aegilops tauschii subsp. strangulata, assembly GCF_002575655.3. NCBI lineage: Eukaryota > Viridiplantae > Streptophyta > Magnoliopsida > Poales > Poaceae > Aegilops > Aegilops tauschii. Next base: position 63,818 of record NW_027332847.1, read on the forward strand.
TCAGAGTTCATTTGAAATGCTTTTCAATTTTAGAGTCTTATAGCTCAAAATAATTAGTAAATGCATGAAAAATAACAAATGAAGTCGGAACGGATTGAAAAATGATGATGTGGCTTTGAATGGTGCATTTTGAACACACAAAAAGTAAGGAGTTCAAATAAGTCTTAAAAAATGAAGTCCCTTTGTAACAGACGAGTTTTCGTATGAAATCCTAATACTTTGAAAGAGATTGTCCGTTTTGTACACGAAGTGCATCCAGTTTTTGCCGTAACCCTCTCAACTTTCTTGCACATGCTATGTGGATGAAATGATGATACCATGTCAACTTTCAACCTTTTCAGAGTTCATTTGAAATGCTTTTCAATCTTAGGGTCTTATAGCTCAAAATAATTAGTAAATGCATGAAAAATAACAAATGAAGTCAGAAAGGATTGAAAAATGATGATGTCGCTTTGAATGGTGCATTTTGAACACACAAAACGTCAGGAGTTCAAATAAGTTTTTAAAAATGAAATCCCTTTGTACCAGACGAGTTTCCGTATGAAATCCTGATACTTTGAAAGAGATTGTTCGTTTTATACATGAAGTGCATCCAGTTTTTGCCGTAACCCTCTCAACTTTCTTGCACATGCTATGTGGATGAAATGATGATACCATGCCAACTTTCAACCTTTTCAGAGTTCATTTGGAATGCTTTTCAATCTTAGGGTTTTATAGCTCAAAATAATTAGTAAATGCATGAAAAATAACAAATGAAGTGAGAAAGGATTGAAAAATGATGATGTGGCTTTGAATGGTGCATTTTGAACACACAAAAAGTCAGGAGTTCAAATAAGTTTTAAAAAATGAAATCCCTTTGTAACAGACGAGTTTCCGTATGAAATCCTGATACTTTGAAAGAGATTGTCCGTTTTCTACACGAAGTGCATCCAGTTTTTGCCGTAACCCTCTAAACTTTCTTGCACATGCTGTGTGGATGAAATGATGATACCATGCCAACTTTCAACCTTTTCAGAGTTCATTTGAAATGCTTTTCAATTTTAGGCTCTTATAGCTATAAATAATTAGTAAATGCATGAAAAATAACAAATGAAGTCAGAAAGGATTGAAAAATGATGATGTGGCTTTGAATGGTGCATTTTGAACACACAAAACGTTAGGAGTTCAAAAAAGTTTTAAAAAATGAAATCCCTTTGTAACAGACGAGTTTTCGTATGAAATCCTGATACTTTGAAAGAGATTGTCGGTTTTGTACACGAAGTGCATCCAGTTTTTGCCGTAACCCTCTCAACTTTCTTGCACATGCTATGTGGATGGAATGATGATACCATGCCAACTTTCAACCTTTTCAGAGTTCATTTGAAATGCTTTTCAATTTTAGGGTCTTATAGCACAAAATAATTAGTAAATGCATGAAAATAACAAATGAAGTCAGAAAGGATTGAAAAAAGATGATGTGGCTTTGAATGGTGCATTTTGAACACACAAAAAGTCAGGAGTTCAAATAAGTTTGAAAAAATGATATCCCTTTGTAACAGGCGAGTTTCCGTATGAAATCCTGATACTTTGAAAGAGATTGTCCGTTTTGTACACGAAGTGCATCCAGTTTTTGCCGTAACCCTCTCAACTTTCTTGCACATGCTATGTGGATGAAATGATGATACCATGCCAACTTTCAACCTTTTCAGAGTTCATTTGAAATGCTTTTCAATTTTAGAGTCTTATAGCTCAAAATAATTAGTAAATGCATGAAAAATAACAAATGAAGTCGGAACGGATTGAAAAATGATGATGTGGCTTTGAATGGTGCATTTTGAACACACAAAAAGTAAGGAGTTCAAATAAGTCTTAAAAAATGAAGTCCCTTTGTAACAGACGAGTTTTCGTATGAAATCCTAATACTTTGAAAGAGATTGTCCGTTTTGTACACGAAGTGCATCCAGTTTTTGCCGTAACCCTCTCAACTTTCTTGCACATGCTATGTGGATGAAATGATGATACCATGTCAACTTTCAACCTTTTCAGAGTTCATTTGAAATGCTTTTCAATCTTAGGGTCTTATAGCTCAAAATAATTAGTAAATGCATGAAAAATAACAAATGAAGTCAGAAAGGATTGAAAAATGATGAGTCGCTTTGAATGGTGCATTTTGAACACACAAAACGTCAGGAGTTCAAATAAGTTTTTAAAAATGAAATCCCTTTGTACCAGACGAGTTTCCGTATGAAATCCTGATACTTTGAAAGAGATTGTTCATTTTATACATGATGTGCATCCAGTTTTTGCCGTAACCCTCTCAACTTTCTTGCACATGCTATGTGGATGAAATGATGATACCATGCCAACTTTCAACCTTTTCAGAGTTCATATGGAATGCTTTTCAATCTTAGGGTCTTATAGCTCAAAATAATTAGTAAATGCATGAAAAATAACAAATGAAGTCAGAACGGATTGAAAAATGATGACGTGGCTTTGAATGGTGTATTTTGAACACACAAAAAGTCAGGAGTTCAAATAAGTTTTAAAAAATTAAATCCCTTTGTAACAGACGAGTTTCCATATGAAATCCTGATACTTTGAAAGAGATTGTCCGTTTTGTACATGAAGTGCATCCAGTTTTTGCCGTAACCCTCTCAACTTTCTTGCACATGCTATGTGGATGAAATGATGATACCATGCCAACTTTCAACCTTTTCAGAGTTCAGTTGGAATGCTTTTCAATTTTAGGGT
>NW_027332848.1:0-32014 GCF_002575655.3 Aegilops tauschii subsp. strangulata
TGAAAAGGTTGAAAGTTGGCATGCTATCATCATTTCATCCACATAGCATGTGCAAGAAAGTTGAGAGGGTTGCGGCAAAAACTGGATGCACTTCGTGTACAAAACGGACAATCTCTTTCAAAGTATCAGGATTTCATCCGGAAACTCGTCTGTTACAAAGGAATTTCATTTTTTTAAACTTATTTGAACTCCTGACTTTTTGTGTGTTCAAAATGCACCATTCAAAGCCACATCATCATTTTTCAATCCTTTCTGCCTTCATTTGTTATTTTTCATGCATTTACTAATTATTTTGAGCTATAAGACCCTAAAATTGAAAAGCATTTCAAATGAACCCTGAAAAGGTTGAAAGTTGGCATGGTATCATCATTTCATCCACATAGCATGTGCAAGAAAGTTGAGAGGGTTACGGCAAAAACTGGATGCACTTCGTGTACAAAACGGACAATCTCTTTCAAAGTATCAGGTTTTCATGCGGAAACTCGTCTGTTACAAAGGGATTTCATTTTTTTAAACTTATTTGAACTCCTGACTTTTTGTGTATTCAAAATGCACCATTCACAGCCACATCATCATCTTTCAATCCTTTCTGACTTCATTTGTTATTTTTAATGCATTTACTAATTATTTTGAGCTATAAGACCCTAAAATTGAAAAGCATTTCAAATGAACTCTGAAAAGGTTGAAAGTTGGCATCGTATCATCATTTCATCCACATAGCATGTGCAAGAAAGTTGAGAGGGTTACGGCAAAAATGGATGCACTTCGTGTACAAAAAGGACAATCTCTTTCAAAGTATGAGGATTTCATCCGGAAACTCGTCTGTTACAAAGGGATTTCATTTTTTAAAACTTATTTGAACTCCTGACTTTTTGTGTGTTCAAAATGCACCATTCAAAGCCACATCATCATTTTTCAATCCTTTCTGACTTCATTTGTTATTTTTCATGCATTTACTAATTATTTTGAGCTATAAGACCCTAAATTTGGAAAGCATTTCAAATGAACTCTGAAAAGGTTGAAAGTTGGCATGATATCATCATTTCATCCACATAGCATGTGCAAGAAAGTTGAGAGGGTTACGGCAAAAACTGGATGCACTTCGTGTACAAAACGGACAATCTCTTTCAAAGTATCAGGATTTCATCCGGAAACTCGTCTGTTACAAAGGGATTTCATTTTTTAAAACTTATTTGAACTCCTGACTTTTTGTGTGTTCAAAATGCACCATTCAAAGCCACATCATCATTTTATAATCCTTTCTGACTTCATTTGTTATTTTTCATGCATTTACTAATTATTTTGAGCTATAAGACCCTAAAATTGAAAAGCATTTCAAATGAACTCTGAAAAGGTTGAAAGTTGGCATGCTATCATCATTTCATCCACATAGCATGTGCAAGAAAGTTGAGAGGGTTACGGCAAAAACTGGATGCACTTCGTGTACAAAACGGACAATCTCTTTCAAAGTATCAGGATTTCATCCGGAAACTCGTCTGTTACAAAGGAATTTCATTTTTTTAAAACTTGTTTGAACTCCTGACTTTTTGTGTGTTCAAAATGCACCATTCAAAGCCACATCATCATTTTTCAATCCTTTCTGCCTTCATTTGTTATTTTTCATGCATTTACTAATTATTTTGAGCTATAAGACCCTAAAATTGAAAAGCATTTCAAATGAACCCTGAAAAGGTTGAAAGTTGGCATGATATCATCATTTCATCCACATAGCATGTGCAAGAAAGTTGAGAGGGTTACGGCAAAAACTGGATGCACTTCGTGTACAAAACGGACAATCTCTTTCAAAGTATCAGGATTTCATACGGAAACTCGTCTGTTACAAAGGGATTTCATTTTTTAAAACTTATTTGAACTCCTGACTTTTTGTGTGTTCAAAATGCACCATTCAAAGCCACATCATCATTTTTCAATCCTTTCTGACTTCATTTGTTATTTTTAATGCATTTACTAATTATTTTGAGCTATAAGACCCTAAAATTGAAAAGCATTTCAAATGAACTCTGAAAAGGTTGAAAGTTGGCATGGTATCATCATTTCATCCACATAGCATGTGCAAGAAAGTTGAGAGCGTTACGGCAAAAACTGGATGCACTTCGTGTACAAAACGGACAATCTCTTTCAAAGTATCAGGATTTCATCCGGAAACTCGTCTGTTACAAAGGGATTTCATTTTTTAAAACTTATTTGAACTCCTGACTTTTTGTGAGTTCAAAATGCACCATTCAAAGCCACATCATCATTTTTCAATCCTTTCTGACTTCATTTGTTATTTTTCATGCATTTACTAATTATTTTGAGCTATAAGACCCTAAAATTGAAAAGCATTTCAAATGAACTCTGAAAAGGTTGAAAGTTGGCATGCTATCATCATTTCATCCACATAGCATGTGCAAGAAAGTTGAGAGGGTTACGGCAAAAACTGGATGCACTTCGTGTACAAAACGGACAATCTCTTTCAAAGTATCAGGATTTCATCCGGAAACTCGTCTGTTACAAAGGGATTTCATTTTTTAAAACTTATTTGAACTCCTGACTTTTTGTGTGTTCAAAATGCACCATTCAAAGCCACATCATCATTTTTCAATCCTTTCTGACTTCATTTGTTATTTTTCATGCATTTACTAATTATTTTGAGCTATAAGACCCTAAAATTGAAAAGCATTTCAAATGAACCCTGAAAAGGTTGAAAGTTGGCATGATATCATCATTTCATCCACATAGCATGTGCAAGAAAGTTGAGAGGGTTACGGCAAAAACTGGATGCACTTCGTGTACAAAACGGACAATCTCTTTCAAAGTATCAGGATTTCATCCGGAAACTCGTCTGTTACAAAGGGATTTCATTTTTTATAACTTATTTGAACTCCTGACTTTTTGTGTGTTCAAAATGCACCATTCAAAGCCACATCATCATTTTTCAATCCTTTCTGACTTCATTTTTGTTATTTTTCATGCATTTACTAATTATTTTGAGCTATAAGACCCTAAAATTGAAAAGCATTTCAAATGAACTCTGAAAAGGTTGAAAGTTGGCATGATATCATCATTTCATCCACATAGCATGTGCAAGAAAGTTGAGAGGGTTACGGCAAAAACTGGATGCACTTCGTGTACAAAACGGACAATCTCTTTCAAAGTATTAGGATTTCATCCGGAAACTCGTCTGTTACAAAGGGATTTCATTTTTTAAAACTTATTTGAACTCCTGACTTTTTGTGTGTTCAAAATGCACCATTCAAAGCCACATCATCATTTTTCAATCCTTTCTGACTTCATTTGTTATTTTTCATGCATTTACTAATTAGTTTGAGCTATAAGACCCTAAAATTGAAAAGCATTTCAAATGAACTCTGAAAAGGTTGAAAGTTGGCATGATATCATCATTTCATCCACATAGCATGTGCAAGAAAGTTGAGAGGGTTACGGCAAAAACTTGATGCACTTCGTGTACAAAACGGACAATCTCTTTCAAAGTATCAGGATTTCATCCGGAAACTCGTCTGTTACAAAGGGATTTCATTTTTTAAAACTTATTTGAACTCCTGACTTTTTGTGTGTTCAAAATGCACCATTCAAAGCCACATCATCATTTTTCAATCCTTTGTGACTTCATTTGTTATTTTTAATGCATTTACTAATTATTTTGAGCTATAAGACCCTAAAATTGAAAAGCATTTCAAATGAACGCTGAAAAGGTTGAAAGTTGGCATGGTATCATCATTTCATCCACATAGCATGTGCAAGAAAGTTGAGAGGGTTACGGCAAAAACTGGATGCACTTCGTGTACAAAACGGACAATCTCTTTCAAAGTATCAGGATTTCATCCGGAAACTCGTCTGTTACAAAGGGATTTCATTTTTTAAAACTTATTTGAACTCCTGACTTTTTGTGTGTTCAAAATGCACCATTCAAAGCCACATCATCATTTTATAATCCTTTCTGACTTCATTTGTTATTTTTCATGCATTTACTAATTATTTTGAGCTATAAGACCCTAAAATTGAAAAGCATTTCAAATGAACTCTGAAAAGGTTGAAAGTTGGCATGATATCATCATTTCATCCACATAGCATGTGCAAGAAAGTTGAGAGGGTTACGGCAAAAACTGGATGCACTTCGTGTACAAAACGGACAATCTCTTTCAAAGTATCAGGATTTCATCCGGAAACTCGTCTGTTACAAAGGGATTTCAGTTTTTAAAACTTATTTGAACTCCTGACTTTTTGTGTGTTCAAAATGCACCATTAAAAGCCACATCATCATTTTTCAATCCTTTCTGACTTCATTTGTTATTTTTCATGCATTTACTAATTATTTTGAGCTATAAGACCCTAAAATTGAAAAGCATTTCAAATAAACTCTGAAAAGGTTGAAAGTTGGCATGATATCATCATTTCATCCACATAGCATGTGCAAGAAAGTTGAGAGGGTTACGGCAAAAACTGGATGCACTTCGTGTACAAAACGGACAATCTCTTTCAAAGTATCAGGATTTCATCCGGAAACTCGTCTGTTACAAAGGGATTTCAGTTTTTAAAACTTATTTGAACTCCTGACTTTTTGTGTGTTCAAAATGCACCATTCACAGCCACATCATCATTTTTCAATCCTTTCTGACTTCATTTGTTATTTTTAATGCATTTACTAATTATTTTGAGCTATAAGACCCTAAAATTGAAAAGCATTTCAAATGAACTCTGAAAAGGTTGAAAGTTGGCATGGTATCATCATTTCATCCACATAGCATGTGCAAGAAAGTTGAGAGGGTTACGGCAAAAACTGGATGCACTTCGTGTACAAAACGGACAATCTCTTTCAAAGTATCAGGATTTCATCCGGAAACTCGTCTGTTACAAAGGGATTTCATTTTTTAAAACTTATTTGAACTCCTGACTTTTTGTGTGTTCAAAATGCACCATTCAAAGCCACATCATCATTTTTCAATCCTTTCTGACTTCATTTGTTATTTTTCATGCATTTACTAATTATTTTGAGCTATAAGACCCTAAAATTGAAAAGCATTTCAAATGAACTCTGAAAAGGTTGAAAGTTGGCATGATATCATCATTTCATCCACATAGCATGTGCAAGAAAGTTGAGAGGGTTACGGCAAAAACTGGATGCACTTCGTGTACAAAACGGACAATCTCTTTCAAAGTATCAGGATTTCATACGGAAACTCGTCTGTTACAAAGGGATTTCATTTTTTAAAACTTATTTGAACTCCTGACTTTTTGTGTGTTCAAAATGCACCATTCAAAGCCACATCATCATTTTTCAATCCTTTCTGACTTCATTTGTTATTTTTCATGCATTTACTAATTATTTTGAGCTATAAGACCCTAAAATTGAAAAGCATTTCAAATGAAGTCTGAAAAGGTTAAAAGCTGGCATCGTATCATCATTTCATCCACATAGCATGTCCAAGAAAGTTGAGAGGGTTACGGCAAAAACTGGATGCACTTCGTGTACAAAACGGACAATCTCTTTCAAAGTATCAGGATTTCATCCGGAAACTCGTCTGTTACAAAGGGATTTCATTTTTTAAAACTTATTTGAACTCCTGACTTTTTGTGTGTTCAAAATGCACCATTAAAAGCCACATCATCATTTTTCAATCCTTTCTGACTTCATTTGTTATTTTTCATGCATTTACTAATTATTTTGAGCTATAAGACCCTAAAATTGAAAAGCATTTCAAATAAACTCTGAAAAGGTTGAAAGTTGGCATGATATCATCATTTCATCCACATAGCATGTGCAAGAAAGTTGAGAGGGTTACGGCAAAAACTGGATGCACTTCGTGTACAAAACGGACAATCTCTTTCAAAGTATCAGGATTTCATCCGGAAACTCGTCTGTTACAAAGGAATTTCATTTTTTAAAACTTATTTGAACTCCTGACTTTTTGTGTGTTCAAAATGCACCATTCAAAGCCACATCATCATTTTTCAATCCTTTCTGACTTCATTTGTTATTTTTCATGCATTTACTAATTATTTTGAGCTATAAGACCCTAAAATTGAAAAGCATTTCAAATGAACCCTGAAAAGGTTGAAAGTTGGCATGATATCATCATTTCATCCACATAGCATGTGCAAGAAAGTTGAGAGGGTTACGGCAAAAACTGGATGCACTTCGTGTACAAAACGGACAATCTCTTTCAAAGTATCAGGATTTCATACGGAAACTCGTCTGTTACAAAGGGATTTCATTTTTTAAAACTTATTTGAACTCCTGACTTTTTGTGTGTTCAAAATGCACCATTCAAAGCCACATCATCATTTTTCAATCCTTTCTGACTTCATTTGTTATTTTTCATGCATTTACTAATTATTTTGAGCTATAAGACCCTAAAATTGAAAAGCATTTCAAATAAACTCTGAAAAGGTTGAAAGTTGGCATGATATCATCATTTCATCCACATAGCATGTGCAAGAAAGTTGAGAGGGTTACGGCAAAAACTGGATGCACTTCGTGTACAAAACGGACAATCTCTTTCAAAGTATCAGGATTTCATCCGGAAACTCGTCTGTTACAAAGGGATTTCAGTTTTTAAAACTTATTTGAACTCCTGACTTTTTGTGTGTTCAAAATGCACCATTAAAAGCCACATCATCATTTTTCAATCCTTTCTGACTTCATTTGTTATTTTTCATGCATTTACTAATTATTTTGAGCTATAAGACCCTAAAATTGAAAAGCATTTCAAATAAACTCTGAAAAGGTTGAAAGTTGGCATGATATCATCATTTCATCCACATAGCATGTGCAAGAAAGTTGAGAGGGTTACGGCAAAAACTGGATGCACTTCGTGTACAAAACGGACAATCTCTTTCAAAGTATCAGGATTTCATCCGGAAACTCGTCTGTTACAAAGGGATTTCAGTTTTTAAAACTTATTTGAACTCCTGACTTTTTGTGTGTTCAAAATGCACCATTCACAGCCACATCATCATTTTTCAATCCTTTCTGACTTCATTTGTTATTTTTAATGCATTTACTAATTATTTTGAGCTATAAGACCCTAAAATTGAAAAGCATTTCAAATGAACTCTGAAAAGGTTGAAAGTTGGCATGGTATCATCATTTCATCCACATAGCATGTGCAAGAAAGTTGAGAGGGTTACGGCAAAAACTGGATGCACTTCGTGTACAAAACGGACAATCTCTTTCAAAGTATCAGGATTTCATCCGGAAACTCGTCTGTTACAAAGGGATTTCATTTTTTAAAACTTATTTGAACTCCTGACTTTTTGTGTGTTCAAAATGCACCATTCAAAGCCACATCATCATTTTTCAATCCTTTCTGACTTCATTTGTTATTTTTCATGCATTTACTAATTATTTTGAGCTATAAGACCCTAAAATTGAAAAGCATTTCAAATGAACTCTGAAAAGGTTGAAAGTTGGCATGATATCATCATTTCATCCACATAGCATGTGCAAGAAAGTTGAGAGGGTTACGGCAAAAACTGGATGCACTTCGTGTACAAAACGGACAATCTCTTTCAAAGTATCAGGATTTCATACGGAAACTCGTCTGTTACAAAGGGATTTCACTTTTTAAAACTTATTTGAACTCCTGACTTTTTGTGTGTTCAAAATGCACCATTCAAAGCCACATCATCATTTTTCAATCCTTTCTGACTTCATTTGTTATTTTTCATGCATTTACTAATTATTTTGAGCTATAAGACCCTAAAATTGAAAAGCATTTCAAATGAAGTCTGAAAAGGTTAAAAGCTGGCATCGTATCATCATTTCATCCACATAGCATGTCCAAGAAAGTTGAGAGGGTTACGGCAAAAACTGGATGCACTTCGTGTACAAAACGGACAATCTCTTTCAAAGTATCAGGATTTCATCCGGAAACTCGTCTGTTACAAAGGGATTTCATTTTTTAAAACTTATTTGAACTCCTGACTTTTTGTGTGTTCAAAATGCACCATTAAAAGCCACATCATCATTTTTCAATCCTTTCTGACTTCATTTGTTATTTTTCATGCATTTACTAATTATTTTGAGCTATAAGACCCTAAAATTGAAAAGCATTTCAAATAAACTCTGAAAAGGTTGAAAGTTGGCATGATATCATCATTTCATCCACATAGCATGTGCAAGAAAGTTGAGAGGGTTACGGCAAAAACTGGATGCACTTCGTGTACAAAACGGACAATCTCTTTCAAAGTATCAGGATTTCATCCGGAAACTCGTCTGTTACAAAGGAATTTCATTTTTTAAAACTTATTTGAACTCCTGACTTTTTGTGTGTTCAAAATGCACCATTCAAAGCCACATCATCATTTTTCAATCCTTTCTGACTTCATTTGTTATTTTTCATGCATTTACTAATTATTTTGAGCTATAAGACCCTAAAATTGAAAAGCATTTCAAATGAACCCTGAAAAGGTTGAAAGTTGGCATGATATCATCATTTCATCCACATAGCATGTGCAAGAAAGTTGAGAGGGTTACGGCAAAAACTGGATGCACTTCGTGTACAAAACGGACAATCTCTTTCAAAGTATCAGGATTTCATACGGAAACTCGTCTGTTACAAAGGGATTTCATTTTTTAAAACTTATTTGAACTCCTGACTTTTTGTGTGTTCAAAATGCACCATTCAAAGCCACATCATCATTTTTCAATCCTTTCTGACTTCATTTGTTATTTTTCATGCATTTACTAATTATTTTGAGCTATAAGACCCTAAAATTGAAAAGCATTTCAAATGAACTCTGAAAAGGTTGAAAGATGGCATGATATCATCATTTCATCCACATAGCATGTGCAAGAAAGTTGAGAGGGTTACGGCAAAAACTGGATGCACTTCGTGTACAAAACGGACAATCTCTTTCAAAGTATCAGGATTTCATCCGGAAACTCGTCTGTTACAAAGGGATTTCAGTTTTTAAAACTTATTTGAACTCCTGACTTTTTGTGTGTTCAAAATGCACCATTCACAGCCACATCATCATTTTTCAATCCTTTCTGACTTCATTTGTTATTTTTAATGCATTTACTAATTATTTTGAGCTATAAGACCCTAAAATTGAAAAGCATTTCAAATGAACTCTGAAAAGGTTGAAAGTTGGCATGGTATCATCATTTCATCCACATAGCATGTGCAAGAAAGTTGAGAGGGTTACGGCAAAAACTGGATGCACTTCGTGTACAAAACGGACAATCTCTTTCAAAGTATCAGGATTTCATCCGGAAACTCGTCTGTTACAAAGGGATTTCATTTTTTAAAACTTATTTGAACTCCTGACTTTTTGTCTGTTCAAAATGCACCATTCAAAGCTACATCATCATTTTTCAATCCTTTCTGACTTCATTTGTTATTTTTCATGCATTTACTAATTATTTTGAGCTATAAGACCCTAAAATTGAAAAGCATTTCAAATGAACTCTGAAAAGGTTGAAAGTTGGCACGATATCATCATTTCATCCACATAGCATGTGCAAGAAAGTTGAGAGGGTTACGGCAAAAACTGGATGCACTTCGTGTACAAAACGGACAATCTCTTTCAAAGTATCAGGATTTCATCCGGAAACTCGTCTGTTACAAAGGAATTTCATTTTTTAAAACTTATTTGAACTCCTGACTTTTTGTGTGTTCAAAATGCACCATTCAAAGCCACATCATCATTTTTCAATCCTTTCTGACTTCATTTGTTATTTTTCATGCATTTACTAATTATTTTGAGCTATAAGACCCTAAAATTGAAAAGCATTTCAAATAAACTCTGAAAAGGTTGAAAGTTGGCATGGTATCATCATTTCATCCACATAGCATGTGCAAGAAAGTTGAGAGGGTTACGGCAAAAACTGGATGCACTTCGTGTACAAAACGGACAATCTCTTTCAAAGTATCAGGATTTCATACGGAAACTCGTCTGTTACAAAGGGATTTCATTTTTTAAAACTTATTTGAACTCCTGACTTTTTGTGTGTTCAAAATGCACCATTCAAAGCCACATCATCATTTTTCAATCCTTTCTGACTTCATTTGTTATTTTTCATGCATTTACTAATTATTTTGAGCTATAAGACCCTAAAATTGAAAAGCATTTCAAATGAACCCTGAAAAGGTTGAAAGTTGGCATGATATCATCATTTCATCCACATAGCATGTGCAAGAAAGTTGAGAGGGTTACGGCAAAAACTGGATGCACTTCGTGTACAAAACGGACAATCTCTTTCAAAGTATCAGGATTTCATCCGGAAACTCGTCTGTTACAAAGGGATTTCAGTTTTTAAAACTTATTTGAACTCCTGACTTTTTGTGTGTTCAAAATGCACCATTCAAAGCCACATCATCATTTTTCAATCCTTTCTGACTTCATTTGTTATTTTTCATGCATTTACTAATTATTTTGAGCTATAAGACCCTAAAATTGAAAAGCATTTCAAATGAACTCTGAAAAGGTTGAAAGTTGGCATGATATCATCATTTCATCCACATAGCATGTGCAAGAAAGTTGAGAGGGTTACGGCAAAAACTGGATGCACTTCGTGTACAAAACGGACAATCTCTTTCAAAGTATCAGGATTTCATCCGGAAACTCGTCTGTTACAAAGGGATTTCATTTTTTAAAACTTATTTGAACTCCTGACTTTTTGTGTGTTCAAAATGCACCATTCAAAGCCACATCATCATTTTTCAATCCTTTCTGACTTCATTTGTTATTTTTAATGCATTTACTAATTATTTTGAGCTATAAGACCCTAAAATTGAAAAGCATTTCAAATGAACTCTGAAAAGGTTAAAAGTTGGCATCGTATCATCATTTCATCCACATAGCATGTGCAAGAAAGTTGAGAGGGTTACGGCAAAAACTGGATGCACTTCGTGTACAAAACGGACAATCTCTTTCAAAGTATCAGGATTTCATACGGAAACTCGTCTGTTACAAAGGGATTTCATTTTTTTAAACTTATTTGAACTCCTGACTTTTTGTGTGTTCAAAATGCACCATTCAAAGCCACATCATCATTTTTCAATCCTTTCTGACTTCATTTGTTATTTTTAATGCATTTACTAATTATTTTGAGCTATAAGACCCTAAAATTGAAAAGCATTTCAAATGAACTCTGAAAAGGTTGAAAGTTGGCATGGTATCATCATTTCATCCACATAGCATGTGCAAGAAAGTTGAGAGGGTTACGGCAAAAACTGGATGCACTTCGTGTACAAAACGGACAATCTCTTTCAAAGTATCAGGATTTCATCCGGAAACTCGTCTGTTACAAAGGGATTTCATTTTTTAAAACTTATTTGAACTCCTGACTTTTTGTGTGTTCAAAATGCACCATTAAAAGCCACATCATCATTTTTCAATCCTTTCTGACTTCATTTGTTATTTTTCATGCATTTACTAATTATTTTGAGCTATAAGACCCTAAAATTGAAAAGCATTTCAAATAAACTCTGAAAAGGTTGAAAGTTGGCATGATATCATCATTTCATCCACATAGCATGTGCAAGAAAGTTGAGAGGGTTACGGCAAAAACTGGATGCACTTCGTGTACAAAACGGACAATCTCTTTCAAAGTATCAGGATTTCATCCGGAAACTCGTCTGTTACAAAGGGATTTCATTTTTTAAAACTTATTTGAACTCCTGACTTTTTGTGTGTTCAAAATGCACCATTCAAAGCCACATCATCATTTTTCAATCCTTTCTGACTTCATTTGTTATTTTTCATGCATTTACTAATTATTTTGAGCTATAAGACCCTAAAATTGAAAAGCATTTCAAATAAACTCTGAAAAGGTTGAAAGTTGGCATGGTATCATCATTTCATCCACATAGCATGTGCAAGAAAGTTGAGACGGTTACGGCAAAAACTGGATGCACTTCGTGTACAAAACGGACAATCTCTTTCAAAGTATCAGGATTTCATCCGGAAACTCGTCTGTTACAAAGGAATTTCATTTTTTAAAACTTATTTGAACTCCTGACTTTTTGTGTGTTCAAAATGCACCATTCAAAGCCACATCATCATTTTTCAATCCTTTCTGACTTCATTTGTTATTTTTCATGCATTTACTAATTATTTTGAGCTATAAGACCCTAAAATTGAAAAGCATTTCAAATGAACCCTGAAAAGGTTGAAAGTTGGCATGATATCATCATTTCATCCACATAGCATGTGCAAGAAAGTTGAGAGGGTTACGGCAAAAACTGGATGCACTTCGTGTACAAAACGGACAATCTCTTTCAAAGTATCAGGATTTCATACGGAAACTCGTCTGTTACAAAGGGATTTCATTTTTTAAAACTTATTTGAACTCCTGACTTTTTGTGTGTTCAAAATGCACCATTCAAAGCCACATCATCATTTTTCAATCCTTTCTGACTTCATTTGTTATTTTTCATGCATTTACTAATTATTTTGAGCTATAAGACCCTAAAATTGAAAAGCATTTCAAATGAACTCTGAAAAGGTTGAAAGATGGCATGATATCATCATTTCATCCACATAGCATGTGCAAGAAAGTTGAGAGGGTTACGGCAAAAACTGGATGCACTTCGTGTACAAAACGGACAATCTCTTTCAAAGTATCAGGATTTCATCCGGAAACTCGTCTGTTACAAAGGGATTTCAGTTTTTAAAACTTATTTGAACTCCTGACTTTTTGTGTGTTCAAAATGCACCATTCACAGCCACATCATCATTTTTCAATCCTTTCTGACTTCATTTGTTATTTTTAATGCATTTACTAATTATTTTGAGCTATAAGACCCTAAAATTGAAAAGCATTTCAAATGAACTCTGAAAAGGTTGAAAGTTGGCATGGTATCATCATTTCATCCACATAGCATGTGCAAGAAAGTTGAGAGGGTTACGGCAAAAACTGGATGCACTTCGTGTACAAAACGGACAATCTCTTTCAAAGTATCAGGATTTCATCCGGAAACTCGTCTGTTACAAAGGGATTTCATTTTTTAAAACTTATTTGAACTCCTGACTTTTTGTCTGTTCAAAATGCACCATTCAAAGCTACATCATCATTTTTCAATCCTTTCTGACTTCATTTGTTATTTTTCATGCATTTACTAATTATTTTGAGCTATAAGACCCTAAAATTGAAAAGCATTTCAAATGAACTCTGAAAAGGTTGAAAGTTGGCACGATATCATCATTTCATCCACATAGCATGTGCAAGAAAGTTGAGAGGGTTACGGCAAAAACTGGATGCACTTCGTGTACAAAACGGACAATCTCTTTCAAAGTATCAGGATTTCATCCGGAAACTCGTCTGTTACAAAGGAATTTCATTTTTTAAAACTTATTTGAACTCCTGACTTTTTGTGTGTTCAAAATGCACCATTCAAAGCCACATCATCATTTTTCAATCCTTTCTGACTTCATTTGTTATTTTTCATGCATTTACTAATTATTTTGAGCTATAAGACCCTAAAATTGAAAAGCATTTCAAATAAACTCTGAAAAGGTTGAAAGTTGGCATGGTATCATCATTTCATCCACATAGCATGTGCAAGAAAGTTGAGAGGGTTACGGCAAAAACTGGATGCACTTCGTGTACAAAACGGACAATCTCTTTCAAAGTATCAGGATTTCATACGGAAACTCGTCTGTTACAAAGGGATTTCATTTTTTAAAACTTATTTGAACTCCTGACTTTTTGTGTGTTCAAAATGCACCATTCAAAGCCACATCATCATTTTTCAATCCTTTCTGACTTCATTTGTTATTTTTCATGCATTTACTAATTATTTTGAGCTATAAGACCCTAAAATTGAAAAGCATTTCAAATGAACCCTGAAAAGGTTGAAAGTTGGCATGATATCATCATTTCATCCACATAGCATGTGCAAGAAAGTTGAGAGGGTTACGGCAAAAACTGGATGCACTTCGTGTACAAAACGGACAATCTCTTTCAAAGTATCAGGATTTCATCCGGAAACTCGTCTGTTACAAAGGGATTTCAGTTTTTAAAACTTATTTGAACTCCTGACTTTTTGTGTGTTCAAAATGCACCATTCAAAGCCACATCATCATTTTTCAATCCTTTCTGACTTCATTTGTTATTTTTCATGCATTTACTAATTATTTTGAGCTATAAGACCCTAAAATTGAAAAGCATTTCAAATGAACTCTGAAAAGGTTGAAAGTTGGCATGATATCATCATTTCATCCACATAGCATGTGCAAGAAAGTTGAGAGGGTTACGGCAAAAACTGGATGCACTTCGTGTACAAAACGGACAATCTCTTTCAAAGTATCAGGATTTCATCCGGAAACTCGTCTGTTACAAAGGGATTTCATTTTTTAAAACTTATTTGAACTCCTGACTTTTTGTGTGTTCAAAATGCACCATTCAAAGCCACATCATCATTTTTCAATCCTTTCTGACTTCATTTGTTATTTTTAATGCATTTACTAATTATTTTGAGCTATAAGACCCTAAAATTGAAAAGCATTTCAAATGAACTCTGAAAAGGTTAAAAGTTGGCATCGTATCATCATTTCATCCACATAGCATGTGCAAGAAAGTTGAGAGGGTTACGGCAAAAACTGGATGCACTTCGTGTACAAAACGGACAATCTCTTTCAAAGTATCAGGATTTCATACGGAAACTCGTCTGTTACAAAGGGATTTCATTTTTTTAAACTTATTTGAACTCCTGACTTTTTGTGTGTTCAAAATGCACCATTCAAAGCCACATCATCATTTTTCAATCCTTTCTGACTTCATTTGTTATTTTTAATGCATTTACTAATTATTTTGAGCTATAAGACCCTAAAATTGAAAAGCATTTCAAATGAACTCTGAAAAGGTTGAAAGTTGGCATGGTATCATCATTTCATCCACATAGCATGTGCAAGAAAGTTGAGAGGGTTACGGCAAAAACTGGATGCACTTCGTGTACAAAACGGACAATCTCTTTCAAAGTATCAGGATTTCATCCGGAAACTCGTCTGTTACAAAGGGATTTCATTTTTTAAAACTTATTTGAACTCCTGACTTTTTGTGTGTTCAAAATGCACCATTAAAAGCCACATCATCATTTTTCAATCCTTTCTGACTTCATTTGTTATTTTTCATGCATTTACTAATTATTTTGAGCTATAAGACCCTAAAATTGAAAAGCATTTCAAATAAACTCTGAAAAGGTTGAAAGTTGGCATGATATCATCATTTCATCCACATAGCATGTGCAAGAAAGTTGAGAGGGTTACGGCAAAAACTGGATGCACTTCGTGTACAAAACGGACAATCTCTTTCAAAGTATCAGGATTTCATCCGGAAACTCGTCTGTTACAAAGGGATTTCAGTTTTTAAAACTTATTTGAACTCCTGACTTTTTGTGTGTTCAAAATGCACCATTCACAGCCACATCATGATTTTTCAATCCTTTCTGACTTCATTTGTTATTTTTCATGCATTTACTAATTATTTTGAGCTATAAGACCCTAAAATTGAAAAGCATTTCAAATGAACTCTGAAAAGGTTGAAAGTTGGCATGATATCATCATTTCATCCACATAGCATGTGCAAGAAAGTTGAGAGGGTTACGGCAAAAACTGGATGCACTTCGTGTACAAAACGGACAATCTCTTTCAAAGTATCAGGATTTCATCCGGAAACTCGTCTGTTACAAAGGGATTTCATTTTTTAAAACTTATTTGAACTCCTGACTTTTTGTGTGTTCAAAATGCACCATTCAAAGCCACATCATCATTTTTCAATCCTTTCTGACTTCATTTGTTATTTTTCATGCATGTACTAATTATTTTGAGCTATAAGACCCTAAAATTGAAAAGCATTTCAAATGAACTCTGAAAAGGTTGAAAGTTGGCATGATATCATCATTTCATCCACATAGCATGTGCAAGAAAGTTGAGAGGGTTACGGCAAAAACTGGATGCACTTCGTGTACAAAACGGACAATCTCTTTCAAAGTATCAGGATTTCATACGGAAAGTCGTCTGTTACAAAGCGTTTTCATTTTTTAAAACTTATTTGAACTCCTGACTTTTTGTGTGTTCAAAATGCACCATTCAAAGCCACATCATCATTTTTCAATCCTTTCTGACTTCATTTGTTATTTTTAATGCATTTACTAATTATTTTGAGCTATAAGACCCTAAAATTGAAAAGCATTTCAAATGAATTCTGAAAAGGTTGAAAGTTGGCATGATATCATCATTTCATCCACATAGCATGTGCAAGAAAGTTGAGAGGGTTACGGCAAAAACTGGATGCACTTCGTGTACAAAACGGACAATCTCTTTCAAAGTATCAGGATTTCATCCGGAAACTCGTCTGTTACAAAGGGATTTCATTTTTTAAAACTTATTTGAACTCCTGACTTTTTGTGTGTTCAAAATGCACCATTCAAAGCCACATCATCATTTTTCAATCCTTTCTGACTTCATTTGTTATTTTTCATGCATTTACTAATTATTCTGAGCTATAAGACCCTAAAATTGAAAAGCATTTCAAATGAACTCTGAAAAGGTTGAAAGTTGGCATGGTATCATCATTTCATCCACATAGCATGTGCAAGAAAGTTGAGAGGGTTACGGCAAAAACTGGATGCACTTCGTGTACAAAACGGACAATCTCTTTCAAAGTATCAGGATTTCATCCGGAAACTCGTCTGTTACAAAGGGATTTCATTTTTTTAAACTTATTTGAACTCCTGACTTTTTGTGTGTTCAAAATGCACCATTCAAAGCCACATCATCATTTTTCAATCCTTTCTGACTTCATTTGTTATTTTTCATGCATGTACTAATTATTTTGACCTATAAGACCCTAAAATTGAAAAGCATTTCAAATGAACTCTGAAAAGGTTGAAAGTTGGCATGATATCATCATTTCATCCACATAGCATGTGCAAGAAAGTTGAGAGGGTTACGGCAAAAACTGGATGCACTTCGTGTACAAAACGGACAATCTCTTTTAAAGTATCAGGATTTCATCCGGAAACTCGTCTGTTACAAAGGGATTACATTTTTTAAAACTTATTTGAACTCCTGACTTTTTGTGTGTTCAAAATGCACCATTCACAGCCACATCATCATTTTTCAATCCTTTCTGACTTCATTTGTTATTTTTCATGCATTTACTAATTATTTTGAGCTATAAGACCCTAAAATTGAAAAGCATTTCAAATGAACTCTGAAAAGGTTGAAAGTTGGCATGATATCATCATTTCATCCACATAGCATGTGCAAGAAAGTTGAGAGGGTTACGGCAAAAACTGGATGCACTTCGTGTACAAAACGGACAATCTCTTTCAAAGTATCAGGATTTCATCCGGAAACTCGTCTGTTACAAAGGGATTTCATTTTTTAAAACTTATTTGAACTCCTGACTTTTTGTGTGTTCAAAATGCACCATTCAAAGCCACATCATCATTTTTCAATCCTTTCTGACTTCATTTGTTATTTTTCATGCATGTACTAATTATTTTGAGCTATAAGACCCTAAAATTGAAAAGCATTTCAAATGAACTCTGAAAAGGTTGAAAGTTGGCATGATATCATCATTTCATCCACATAGCATGTGCAAGAAAGTTGAGAGGGTTACGGCAAAAACTGGATGCACTTCGTGTACAAAACGGACAATCTCTTTCAAAGTATCAGGATTTCATACGGAAAGTCGTCTGTTACAAAGCGTTTTCATTTTTTAAAACTTATTTGAACTCCTGACTTTTTGTGTGTTCAAAATGCACCATTCAAAGCCACATCATCATTTTTCAATCCTTTCTGACTTCATTTGTTATTTTTAATGCATTTACTAATTATTTTGAGCTATAAGACCCTAAAATTGAAAAGCATTTCAAATGAATTCTGAAAAGGTTGAAAGTTGGCATGATATCATCATTTCATCCACATAGCATGTGCAAGAAAGTTGAGAGGGTTACGGCAAAAACTGGATGCACTTCGTGTACAAAACGGACAATCTCTTTCAAAGTATCAGGATTTCATCCGGAAACTCGTCTGTTACAAAGGGATTTCATTTTTTAAAACTTATTTGAACTCCTGACTTTTTGTGTGTTCAAAATGCACCATTCAAAGCCACATCATCATTTTTCAATCCTTTCTGACTTCATTTGTTATTTTTCATGCATTTACTAATTATTCTGAGCTATAAGACCCTAAAATTGAAAAGCATTTCAAATGAACTCTGAAAAGGTTGAAAGTTGGCATGGTATCATCATTTCATCCACATAGCATGTGCAAGAAAGTTGAGAGGGTTACGGCAAAAACTGGATGCACTTCGTGTACAAAACGGACAATCTCTTTCAAAGTATCAGGATTTCATCCGGAAACTCGTCTGTTACAAAGGGATTTCATTTTTTTAAACTTATTTGAACTCCTGACTTTTTGTGTGTTCAAAATGCACCATTCAAAGCCACATCATCATTTTTCAATCCTTTCTGACTTCATTTGTTATTTTTCATGCATGTACTAATTATTTTGACCTATAAGACCCTAAAATTGAAAAGCATTTCAAATGAACTCTGAAAAGGTTGAAAGTTGGCATGATATCATCATTTCATCCACATAGCATGTGCAAGAAAGTTGAGAGGGTTACGGCAAAAACTGGATGCACTTCGTGTACAAAACGGACAATCTCTTTTAAAGTATCAGGATTTCATCCGGAAACTCGTCTGTTACAAAGGGATTACATTTTTTAAAACTTATTTGAACTCCTGACTTTTTGTGTGTTCAAAATGCACCATTCACAGCCACATCATCATTTTTCAATCCTTTCTGACTTCATTTGTTATTTTTCATGCATTTACTAATTATTTTGAGCTATAAGACCCTAAAATTGAAAAGCATTTCAAATGAACTCTGAAAAGGTTGAAAGTTGGCATGATATCATCATTTCATCCACATAGCATGTGCAAGAAAGTTGAGAGGGTTACGGCAAAAACTGGATGCACTTCGTGTACAAAACGGACAATCTCTTTCAAAGTATCAGGATTTCATCCGGAAACTCGTCTGTTACAAAGGGATTTCATTTTATAAAACTTATTTGAACTCCTGACTTTTTGTGTGTTCAAAATGCACCATTCAAAGCCACATCATCATTTTTCAATCCTTTCTGACTTCATTTGTTATTTTTCATGCATTTACTAATTATTTTGAGCTATAAGACCCTAAAATTGAAAAGCATTTCAAATAAACTCTGAAAAGGTTGAAAGTTGGCATGGTATCATCATTTCATCCACATAGCATGTGCAAGAAAGTTGAGAGGGTTACGGCAAAAACTGGATGCACTTCGTGTACAAAACGGACAATCTCTTTCAAAGTATCAGGATTTCATACGGAAACTCGTCTGTTACAAAGGGATTTCATTTTTTAAAACTTATTTGAACTCCTGACTTTTTGTGTGTTCAAAATGCACCATTCAAAGCCACATCATCATTTTTCAATCCTTTCTGACTTCATTTGTTATTTTTCATGCATTTACTAATTATTTTGAGCTATAAGACCCTAAAATTGAAAAGCATTTCAAATGAACCCTGAAAAGGTTGAAAGTTGGCATGATATCATCATTTCATCCACATAGCATGTGCAAGAAAGTTGAGAGGGTTACGGCAAAAACTGGATGCACTTCGTGTACAAAACGGACAATCTCTTTCAAAGTATCAGGATTTCATACGGAAACTCGTCTGTTACAAAGGGATTTCATTTTTTAAAACTTATTTGAACTCCTGACTTTTTGTGTGTTCAAAATGCACCATTCAAAGCCACATCATCATTTTTCAATCCTTTCTGACTTCATTTGTTATTTTTCATGCATTTACTAATTATTTTGAGCTATAAGACCCTAAAATTGAAAAGCATTTCAAATGAACCCTGAAAAGGTTGAAAGTTGGCATGATATCATCATTTCATCCACATAGCATGTGCAAGAAAGTTGAGAGGGTTACGGCAAAAACTGGATGCACTTCGTGTACAAAACGGACAATCTCTTTCAAAGTATCAGGATTTCATCCGGAAACTCGTCTGTTACAAAGGGATTTCAGTTTTTAAAACTTATTTGAACTCCTGACTTTTTGTGTGTTCAAAATGCACCATTCAAAGCCACATCATCATTTTTCAATCCTTTCTGACTTCATTTGTTATTTTTCATGCATTTACTAATTATTTTGAGCTATAAGACCCTAAAATTGAAAAGCATTTCAAATGAACTCTGAAAAGGTTGAAAGTTGGCATGATATCATCATTTCATCCACATAGCATGTGCAAGAAAGTTGAGAGGGTTACGGCAAAAACTGGATGCACTTCGTGTACAAAACGGACAATCTCTTTCAAAGTATCAGGATTTCATCCGGAAACTCGTCTGTTACAAAGGGATTTCATTTTTTAAAACTTATTTGAACTCCTGACTTTTTGTGTGTTCAAAATGCACCATTCAAAGCCACATCATCATTTTTCAATCCTTTCTGACTTCATTTGTTATTTTTAATGCATTTACTAATTATTTTGAGCTATAAGACCCTAAAATTGAAAAGCATTTCAAATGAACTCTGAAAAGGTTAAAAGTTGGCATCGTATCATCATTTCATCCACATAGCATGTGCAAGAAAGTTGAGAGGGTTACGGCAAAAACTGGATGCACTTCGTGTACAAAACGGACAATCTCTTTCAAAGTATCAGGATTTCATACGGAAACTCGTCTGTTACAAAGGGATTTCATTTTTTTAAACTTATTTGAACTCCTGACTTTTTGTGTGTTCAAAATGCACCATTCAAAGCCACATCATCATTTTTCAATCCTTTCTGACTTCATTTGTTATTTTTAATGCATTTACTAATTATTTTGAGCTATAAGACCCTAAAATTGAAAAGCATTTCAAATGAACTCTGAAAAGGTTGAAAGTTGGCATGGTATCATCATTTCATCCACATAGCATGTGCAAGAAAGTTGAGAGGGTTACGGCAAAAACTGGATGCACTTCGTGTACAAAACGGACAATCTCTTTCAAAGTATCAGGATTTCATCCGGAAACTCGTCTGTTACAAAGGGATTTCATTTTTTAAAACTTATTTGAACTCCTGACTTTTTGTGTGTTCAAAATGCACCATTAAAAGCCACATCATCATTTTTCAATCCTTTCTGACTTCATTTGTTATTTTTCATGCATTTACTAATTATTTTGAGCTATAAGACCCTAAAATTGAAAAGCATTTCAAATAAACTCTGAAAAGGTTGAAAGTTGGCATGATATCATCATTTCATCCACATAGCATGTGCAAGAAAGTTGAGAGGGTTACGGCAAAAACTGGATGCACTTCGTGTACAAAACGGACAATCTCTTTCAAAGTATCAGGATTTCATCCGGAAACTCGTCTGTTACAAAGGGATTTCAGTTTTTAAAACTTATTTGAACTCCTGACTTTTTGTGTGTTCAAAATGCACCATTCACAGCCACATCATGATTTTTCAATCCTTTCTGACTTCATTTGTTATTTTTCATGCATTTACTAATTATTTTGAGCTATAAGACCCTAAAATTGAAAAGCATTTCAAATGAACTCTGAAAAGGTTGAAAGTTGGCATGATATCATCATTTCATCCACATAGCATGTGCAAGAAAGTTGAGAGGGTTACGGCAAAAACTGGATGCACTTCGTGTACAAAACGGACAATCTCTTTCAAAGTATCAGGATTTCATCCGGAAACTCGTCTGTTACAAAGGGATTTCATTTTTTAAAACTTATTTGAACTCCTGACTTTTTGTGTGTTCAAAATGCACCATTCAAAGCCACATCATCATTTTTCAATCCTTTCTGACTTCATTTGTTATTTTTCATGCATGTACTAATTATTTTGAGCTATAAGACCCTAAAATTGAAAAGCATTTCAAATGAACTCTGAAAAGGTTGAAAGTTGGCATGATATCATCATTTCATCCACATAGCATGTGCAAGAAAGTTGAGAGGGTTACGGCAAAAACTGGATGCACTTCGTGTACAAAACGGACAATCTCTTTCAAAGTATCAGGATTTCATACGGAAAGTCGTCTGTTACAAAGCGTTTTCATTTTTTAAAACTTATTTGAACTCCTGACTTTTTGTGTGTTCAAAATGCACCATTCAAAGCCACATCATCATTTTTCAATCCTTTCTGACTTCATTTGTTATTTTTAATGCATTTACTAATTATTTTGAGCTATAAGACCCTAAAATTGAAAAGCATTTCAAATGAATTCTGAAAAGGTTGAAAGTTGGCATGATATCATCATTTCATCCACATAGCATGTGCAAGAAAGTTGAGAGGGTTACGGCAAAAACTGGATGCACTTCGTGTACAAAACGGACAATCTCTTTCAAAGTATCAGGATTTCATCCGGAAACTCGTCTGTTACAAAGGGATTTCATTTTTTAAAACTTATTTGAACTCCTGACTTTTTGTGTGTTCAAAATGCACCATTCAAAGCCATCATCATTTTTCAATCCTTTCTGACTTCATTTGTTATTTTTCATGCATTTACTAATTATTCTGAGCTATAAGACCCTAAAATTGAAAAGCATTTCAAATGAACTCTGAAAAGGTTGAAAGTTGGCATGGTATCATCATTTCATCCACATAGCATGTGCAAGAAAGTTGAGAGGGTTACGGCAAAAACTGGATGCACTTCGTGTACAAAACGGACAATCTCTTTCAAAGTATCAGGATTTCATCCGGAAACTCGTCTGTTACAAAGGGATTTCATTTTTTTAAACTTATTTGAACTCCTGACTTTTTGTGTGTTCAAAATGCACCATTCAAAGCCACATCATCATTTTTCAATCCTTTCTGACTTCATTTGTTATTTTTCATGCATGTACTAATTATTTTGACCTATAAGACCCTAAAATTGAAAAGCATTTCAAATGAACTCTGAAAAGGTTGAAAGTTGGCATGATATCATCATTTCATCCACATAGCATGTGCAAGAAAGTTGAGAGGGTTACGGCAAAAACTGGATGCACTTCGTGTACAAAACGGACAATCTCTTTTAAAGTATCAGGATTTCATCCGGAAACTCGTCTGTTACAAAGGGATTACATTTTTTAAAACTTATTTGAACTCCTGACTTTTTGTGTGTTCAAAATGCACCATTCACAGCCACATCATCATTTTTCAATCCTTTCTGACTTCATTTGTTATTTTTCATGCATTTACTAATTATTTTGAGCTATAAGACCCTAAAATTGAAAAGCATTTCAAATGAACTCTGAAAAGGTTGAAAGTTGGCATGATATCATCATTTCATCCACATAGCATGTGCAAGAAAGTTGAGAGGGTTACGGCAAAAACTGGATGCACTTCGTGTACAAAACGGACAATCTCTTTCAAAGTATCAGGATTTCATCCGGAAACTCGTCTGTTACAAAGGGATTTCATTTTTTAAAACTTATTTGAACTCCTGACTTTTTGTGTGTTCAAAATGCACCATTCAAAGCCACATCATCATTTTTCAATCCTTTCTGACTTCATTTGTTATTTTTCATGCATGTACTAATTATTTTGAGCTATAAGACCCTAAAATTGAAAAGCATTTCAAATGAACTCTGAAAAGGTTGAAAGTTGGCATGATATCATCATTTCATCCACATAGCATGTGCAAGAAAGTTGAGAGGGTTACGGCAAAAACTGGATGCACTTCGTGTACAAAACGGACAATCTCTTTCAAAGTATCAGGATTTCATACGGAAAGTCGTCTGTTACAAAGCGTTTTCATTTTTTAAAACTTATTTGAACTCCTGACTTGTTGTGTGTTCAAAATGCACCATTCAAAGCCACATCATCATTTTTCAATCCTTTCTGACTTCATTTGTTATTTTTAATGCATTTACTAATTATTTTGAGCTATAAGACCCTAAAATTGAAAAGCATTTCAAATGAATTCTGAAAAGGTTGAAAGTTGGCATGATATCATCATTTCATCCACATAGCATGTGCAAGAAAGTTGAGAGGGTTACGGCAAAAACTGGATGCACTTCGTGTACAAAACGGACAATCTCTTTCAAAGTATCAGGATTTCATCCGGAAACTCGTCTGTTACAAAGGGATTTCATTTTTTAAAACTTATTTGAACTCCTGACTTTTTGTGTGTTCAAAATGCACCATTCAAAGCCACATCATCATTTTTCAATCCTTTCTGACTTCATTTGTTATTTTTCATGCATTTACTAATTATTCTGAGCTATAAGACCCTAAAATTGAAAAGCATTTCAAATGAACTCTGAAAAGGTTGAAAGTTGGCATGGTATCATCATTTCATCCACATAGCATGTGCAAGAAAGTTGAGAGGGTTACGGCAAAAACTGGATGCACTTCGTGTACAAAACGGACAATCTCTTTCAAAGTATCAGGATTTCATCCGGAAACTCGTCTGTTACAAAGGGATTTCATTTTTTTAAACTTATTTGAACTCCTGACTTTTTGTGTGTTCAAAATGCACCATTCAAAGCCACATCATCATTTTTCAATCCTTTCTGACTTCATTTGTTATTTTTCATGCATGTACTAATTATTTTGACCTATAAGACCCTAAAATTGAAAAGCATTTCAAATGAACTCTGAAAAGGTTGAAAGTTGGCATGATATCATCATTTCATCCACATAGCATGTGCAAGAAAGTTGAGAGGGTTACGGCAAAAACTGGATGCACTTCGTGTACAAAACGGACAATCTCTTTAAAGTATCAGGATTTCATCCGGAAACTCGTCTGTTACAAAGGGATTACATTTTTTAAAACTTATTTGAACTCCTGACTTTTTGTGTGTTCAAAATGCACCATTCACAGCCACATCATCATTTTTCAATCCTTTCTGACTTCATTTGTTATTTTTCATGCATTTACTAATTATTTTGAGCTATAAGACCCTAAAATTGAAAAGCATTTCAAATGAACTCTGAAAAGGTTGAAAGTTGGCATGATATCATCATTTCATCCACATAGCATGTGCAAGAAAGTTGAGAGGGTTACGGCAAAAACTGGATGCACTTCGTGTACAAAACGGACAATCTCTTTCAAAGTATCAGGATTTCATCCGGAAACTCGTCTGTTACAAAGGGATTTCATTTTATAAAACTTATTTGAACTCCTGACTTTTTGTGTGTTCAAAATGCACCATTCAAAGCCACATCATCATTTTTCAATCCTTTCTGACTTCATTTGTTTTTTTTCATGCATGTACTAATTATTTTGAGCTATAAGACCCTAAAATTGAAAAGCATTTCAAATGAACTCTGAAAAGGTTGAAAGTTGGCATGATATCATCATTTCATCCACATAGCATGTGCAAGAAAGTTGAGAGGGTTACGGCAAAAACTGGATGCACTTCGTGTACAAAACGGACAATCTCTTTCAAAGTATCAGGATTTCATCCGGAAACTCGTCTGTTACAAAGGGATTTCATTTTTTAAAACTTATTTGAACTCCTGACTTTTTGTGTGTTCAAAATGCACCATTCAAAGCCACATCATCATTTTATAATCCTTTCTGACTTCATTTGTTATTTTTCATGCATTTACTAATTATTTTGAGCTATAAGACCCTAAAATTGAAAAGCATTTCAAATGAACTCTGAAAAGGTTGAAAGTTGGCATGATATCATCATTTCATCCACATAGCATGTGCAAGAAAGTTGAGAGGGTTACGGCAAAAACTGGATGCACTTCGTGTACAAAACGGACAATCTCTTTCAAAGTATCAGGATTTCATCCGGAAACTCGTCTGTTACAAAGGGATTTCAGTTTTTAAAACTTATTTGAACTCCTGACTTTTTGTGTGTTCAAAATGCACCATTCAAAGCCACATCATCATTTTTCAATCCTTTCTGACTTCATTTGTTATTTTTCATGCATTTACTAATTATTTTGAGCTATAAGACCCTAAAATTGAAAAGCATTTCAAATGAACGCTGAAAAGGTTGAAAGTTGGCATGATATCATCATTTCATCCACATAGCATGTGCAAGAAAGTTGAGAGGGTTACGGCAAAAACTGGATGCACTTCGTGTACAAAACGGACAATCTCTTTCAAAGTATCAGGATTTCATCCGGAAACTCGTCTGTTACAAAGGGATTTCATTTTTTAAAACTTATTTGAACTCCTGAATTTTTGTGTGTTCAAAATGCACCATTCAAAGCCACATCATCATTTTTCAATCCTTTCTGACTTCATTTGTTATTTTTCATGCATTTCCTAATTATTTTGAGCTATAAGACCCTAAAATTGAAAAGCATTTCAAATGAACTCTGAAAAGGTTGAAAGTTGGCATGATATCATCATTTCATCCACATAGCATGTGCAAGAAAGTTGAGAGGGTTACGGCAAAAACTGGATGCACTTCGTGTACAAAACGGACAATCTCTTTCAAAGTATCAGGATTTCATCCGGAAACTCGTCTGTTACAAAGGGATTTCAATTTTTTTAAACTTATTTGAACTCCTGACTTTTTGTGTGTTCAAAATGCACCATTCAAAGCCACATCATCATTTTTCAATCCTTTCTGACTTCATTTGTTATTTTTCATGCATTTACTAATTATTTTGAGCTATAAGACCCTAAAATTGAAAAGCATTTCAAATGAACTCTGAAAAGGTTGAAAGTTGGCATGATATCATCATTTCATCCACATAGCATGTGCAGAAAGTTGAGAGGGTTACGGCAAAAACTGGATGCACTTCGTGTACAAAACGGACAATCTCTTTCAAAGTATCAGGATTTCATCCGGAAACTCGTCTGTTACAAAGGGATTTCATTTTTTAAAACTTATTTGAACTCCTGACTTTTTGTGTGTTCAAAATGCACCATTCAAAGCCACATCATCATTTTTCAATCCTTTCTGACTTCATTTGTTATTTTTCATGCATTTACTAATTATTTTGAGCTATAAGACCCTAAAATTGAAAAGCATTTCAAATGAACTCTGAAAAGGTTGAAAGTTGGCATGATATCATCATTTCATCCACATAGCATGTGCAAGAAAGTTGAGAGGGTTACGGCAAAAACTGGATGCACTTCGTGTACAAAACGGACAATCTCTTTCAAAGTATCAGGATTTCATCCGGAAACTCGTCTGTTACAAAGGGATTTCATTTTTTTAAACTTATTTGAACTCCTGACTTTTTGTGTGTTCAAAATGCACCATTCAAAGCCACATCATCATTTTTCAATCCTTTCTGACTTCATTTGTTATTTTTCATGCATTTACTAATTATTTTGAGCTATAAGACCCTAAAATTGAAAAGCATTTCAAATGAACTCTGAAAAGGTTGAAAGTTGGCATGATATCATCATTTCATCCACATAGCATGTGCAAGAAAGTTGAGAGGGTTACGGCAAAAACTGGATGCACTTCGTGTACAAAACGGACAATCTCTTTCAAAGTATCAGGATTTCATCCGGAAACTCGTCTGTTACAAAGGGATTTCATTTTTTAAAACTTATTTGAACTCCTGAATTTTTGTGTGTTCAAAATGCACCATTCAAAGCCACATCATCATTTTTCAATCCTTTCTGACTTCATTTGTTATTTTTCATGCATTTCCTAATTATTTTGAGCTATAAGACCCTAAAATTGAAAAGCATTTCAAATGAACTCTGAAAAGGTTGAAAGTTGGCATGATATCATCATTTCATCCACATAGCATGTGCAAGAAAGTTGAGAGGGTTACGGCAAAAACTGGATGCACTTCGTGTACAAAACGGACAATCTCTTTCAAAGTATCAGGATTTCATCCGGAAACTCGTCTGTTACAAAGGGATTTCAATTTTTTAAAACTTATTTGAACTCCTGACTTTTTGTGTGTTCAAAATGCACCATTCAAAGCCACATCATCATTTTTCAATCCTTTCTGACTTCATTTGTTATTTTTCATGCATTTACTAATTATTTTGAGCTATAAGACCCTAAAATTGAAAAGCATTTCAAATGAACTCTGAAAAGGTTGAAAGTTGGCATGATATCATCATTTCATCCACATAGCATGTGCAAGAAAGTTGAGAGGGTTACGGCAAAAACTGGATGCACTTCGTGTACAAAACGGACAATCTCTTTCAAAGTATCAGGATTTCATCCGGAAACTCGTCTGTTACAAAGGGATTTCATTTTGTAAAACTTATTTGAACTCCTGACTTTTTGTGTGTTCAAAATGCACCATTCAAAGCCACATCATCATTTTTCAATCCTTTCTGACTTCATTTGTTATTTTTCATGCATTTACTAATTATTTTGAGCTATAAGACCCTAAAATTGAAAAGCATTTCAAATGAACCCTGAAAAGGTTGAAAGTTGGCATGATATCATCATTTCATCCACATAGCATGTGCAAGAAAGTTCAGAGGGTTACGGCAAAAACTGGATGCACTTCGTGTACAAAACGGACAATCTCTTTCAAAGTATCAGGATTTCATACGGAAACTCCTCTGTTACAAAGGGATTTCATTTTTTAAAACTTATTTGAACTCCTGACTTTGTGTGTGTTCAAAATGCACCATTCAAAGCCACATCATCATTTTTCAATCCTTTCTGACTTCATTTGTTATTTTTCATGCATTTCCTAATTATTTTGAGCTATAAGACCCTAAAATTGAAAAGCATTTCAAATGAACTCTGAAAAGGTTGAAAGTTGGCATGATATCATCATTTCATCCACATAGCATGTGCAAGAAAGTTGAGAGGGTTACGGCAAAAACTGGATGCACTTCGTGTACAAAACGGACAATCTCTTTCAAAGTATCAGGATTTCATCCGGAAACTCGTCTGTTACAAAGGGATTTCATTTTTTAAAACTTATTTGAACTCCTTACTTTTTGTGTGTTCAAAATGCACCATTCAAAGCCACATCATCATTTTTCAATCCTTTCTGACTTCATTTGTTATTTTTCATGCATTTACTAATTATTTTGAGCTATAAGACCCTAAAATTGAAAAGCATTTCAAATGAACTCTGAAAAGGTTGAAAGTTGGCATGATATCATCATTTCATCCACATAGCATGTGCAGAAAGTTGAGAGGGTTACGGCAAAAACTGGATGCACTTCGTGTACAAAACGGACAATCTCTTTCAAAGTATCAGGATTTCATCCGGAAACTCGTCTGTTACAAAGGGATTTCATTTTTTAAAACTTATTTGAACTCCTGACTTTTTGTGTGTTCAAAATGCACCATTCAAAGCCACATCATCATTTTTCAATCCTTTCTGACTTCATTTGTTATTTTTCATGCATTTACTAATTATTTTGAGCTATAAGACCCTAAAATTGAAAAGCATTTCAAATGAACTCTGAAAAGGTTGAAAGTTGGCATGATATCATCATTTCATCCACATAGCATGTGCAAGAAAGTTGAGAGGGTTACGGCAAAAACTGGATGCACTTCGTGTACAAAACGGACAATCTCTTTCAAAGTATCAGGATTTCATCCGGAAACTCGTCTGTTACAAAGGGATTTCATTTTTTAAAACTTATTTGAACTCCTTACTTTTTGTGTGTTCAAAATGCACCATTCAAAGCCACATCATCATTTTTCAATCCTTTCTGACTTCATTTGTTATTTTTCATGCATTTACTAATTATTTTGAGCTATAAGACCCTAAAATTGAAAAGCATTTCAAATGAACTCTGAAAAGGTTGAAAGTTGGCATGATATCATCATTTCATCCACATAGCATGTGCAGAAAGTTGAGAGGGTTACGGCAAAAACTGGATGCACTTCGTGTACAAAACGGACAATCTCTTTCAAAGTATCAGGATTTCATCCGGAAACTCGTCTGTTACAAAGGGATTTCATTTTTTAAAACTTATTTGAACTCCTGACTTTTTGTGTGTTCAAAATGCACCATTCAAAGCCACATCATCATTTTTCAATCCTTTCTGACTTCATTTGTTATTTTTCATGCATTTACTAATTATTTTGAGCTATAAGACCCTAAAATTGAAAAGCATTTCAAATGAACTCTGAAAAGGTTGAAAGTTGGCATGATATCATCATTTCATCCACATAGCATGTGCAAGAAAGTTGAGAGGGTTACGGCAAAAACTGGATGCACTTCGTGTACAAAACGGACAATCTCTTTCAAAGTATCAGGATTTCATCCGGAAACTCGTCTGTTACAAAGGGATTTCATTTTTTAAACTTATTTGAACTCCTGACTTTTTGTGTGTTCAAAATGCACCATTCAAAGCCACATCATCATTTTTCAATCCTTTCTGACTTCATTTGTTATTTTTCATGCATTTACTAATTATTTTGAGCTATAAGACCCTAAAATTGAAAAGCATTTCAAATGAACTCTGAAAAGGTTGAAAGTTGGCATGATATCATCATTTCATCCACATAGCATGTGCAAGAAAGTTGAGAGGGTTACGGCAAAAACTGGATGCACTTCGTGTACAAAACGGACAATCTCTTTCAAAGTATCAGGATTTCATCCGGAAACTCGTCTGTTACAAAGGGATTTCATTTTTTAAAACTTATTTGAACTCCTGACTTTTTGTGTGTTCAAAATGCACCATTCAAAGCCACATCATCATTTTTCAATCCTTTCTGACTTCATTTGTTATTTTTCATGCATTTACTAATTATTTTGAGCTATAAGACCCTAAAATTGAAAAGCATTTCAAATGAACTCTGAAAAGGTTGAAAGTTGGCATGATATCATCATTTCATCCACATAGCATGTGCAAGAAAGTTGAGAGCGTTACGGCAAAAACTGGATGCACTTCGTGTACAAAACGGACAATCTCTTTCAAAGTATCAGGATTTCATCCGGAAACTCGTCTGTTACAAAGGGATTTCATTTTTTAAAACTTATTTGAACTCCTGACTTTTTGTGTGTTCAAAATGCACCATTCAAAGCCACATCATCATTTTTCAATCCTTTCTGACTTCATTTGTTATTTTTCATGCATTTACTAATTATTTTGAGCTATAAGACCCTAAAATTGAAAAGCATTTCAAATGAACTCTGAAAAGGTTGAAAGTTGGCATGATATCATCATTTCATCCACATAGCATGTGCAAGAAAGTTGAGAGGGTTACGGCAAAAACTGGATGCACTTCGTGTACAAAACGGACAATCTCTTTCAAAGTATCAGGATTTCATCCGGAAACTCGTCTGTTACAAAGGGATTTCATTTTTTAAAACTTATTTGAACTCCTTACTTTTTGTGTGTTCAAAATGCACCATTCAAAGCCACATCATCATTTTTCAATCCTTTCTGACTTCATTTGTTATTTTTCATGCATTTACTAATTATTTTGAGCTATAAGACCCTAAAATTGAAAGCATTTCAAATGAACTCTGAAAAGGTTGAAAGTTGGCATGATATCATCATTTCATCCACATAGCATGTGCAAGAAAGTTGAGAGGGTTACGGCAAAAACTGGATGCACTTCGTGTACAAAACGGACAATCTCTTTCAAAGTATCAGGATTTCATCCGGAAACTCGTCTGTTACAAAGGGATTTCATTTTTTAAAACTTATTTGAACTCCTGACTTTTTGTGTGTTCAAAATGCACCATTCAAAGCCACATCATCATTTTTCAATCCTTTCTGACTTCATTTGTTATTTTTCATGCATTTACTAATTATTTTGAGCTATAAGACCCTAAAATTGAAAAGCATTTCAAATGAACTCTGAAAAGGTTGAAAGTTGGCATGATATCATCATTTCATCCACATAGCATGTGCAAGAAAGTTGAGAGGGTTACGGCAAAAACTGGATGCACTTCGTGTACAAAACGGACAATCTCTTTCAAAGTATCAGGATTTCATCCGGAAACTCGTCTGTTACAAAGGGATTTCATTTTTTAAAACTTATTTGAACTCCTTACTTTTTGTGTGTTCAAAATGCACCATTCAAAGCCACATCATCATTTTTCAATCCTTTCTGACTTCATTTGTTATTTTTCATGCATTTACTAATTATTTTGAGCTATAAGACCCTAAAATTGAAAAGCATTTCAAATGAACTCTGA
>NW_027332849.1:42500-43670 GCF_002575655.3 Aegilops tauschii subsp. strangulata
TGGCATAACGACGGGACATCCGAGGCAACGTTGGGAAAGGATGGGCGTACGAGAAAACGGGTGTTTTTCCTAAGAAAAACCAACCGTGTTCCGTACGCCCACCAGGAAGGACCCCTCCTCCCTACTATACCCGAGGGTTTTAGCCCCCATTGGGACCCCTGCCCTTCAGTTTGTGAAGGAGGGGTACACTGTTTTGAAACGCCGCCGTGGCAGCGTTTTTCTGCCATGAGACATGTTTTCGCTGCCATGGCACCGTTTCTTGACCATCATTAGCTAGTTTTGACCCGGTTTCCATGGCGTATGGGCCTTTTTTTCTCCCGGACCTCTCGTACCCGTTCACGTGTCCGTGTACGTGCGTGTCCACGTACCGCCCGTTCACGGGTCCGTGTACGTGTAACGGTCCGTGCACGTGCAGCCCGTTCACGGGTCCGTGTACGTGTGTGTGCGTCGTACGTGTTTTTGCCCAGTTTTCCATGGCGTGCGTCCGGTTCCGTCCACGACGGGCGTCGCCCACTTTTTTCCCGTGTCCACGTACCGCCCGTTCACGGGTCCGTGTACGTGTGTGTGCCTCGTACGTGGTTTTGCCCAGTTTTCCATGGCGCGCGTCCGGTTCCGTCCACGACGGGCGTCGGCCACTTTTTTCCCGTGTCCACGTACAGCCCGTTCACGGGTCCGTGTATGTGTGTGCCTCGTACGTGGTTTTGCCCAGGTTTCCATGTGCGCACGTCACGTTCCGTCCACGACGGGGGTCGGCCCCTTTTTCCCCGTGTCCACGTACAGCCCGTTCACGGGTCCGTGTACGTGTGTGTGCCTCGTACGTGGTTTTGCCCAGTTTTCCATGGCGCGCGTCCGGTTCCGTCCACGACGGGCGTCGGCCACTTTTTTCCCGTGTCCACGTACAGCCCGTTCACGGGTCCGTGTAACGGTCCGTGTACGTGCGTGTGCGTCGTACGTGGTTTTGCCCAGTTTTCCATGACGCGCGTCCGGTTCCGTCCACGACGGGCGTCGGCCACTTTTTTCCCGTGTCCACGTACCGCCCGTTCACGGGTCCGTGTACGTCTGTGTGCCTCGTACGTGTTTTTGCCCAGTTTTCCATGGCGCGCGTCCGGTTCCGTCCACGACGGGCGTCGGCCATTTTTTCCTCGTGTCCACGTACAGCCCGTTCTCGGG
>NW_027332851.1:0-60038 GCF_002575655.3 Aegilops tauschii subsp. strangulata
TACTTCGAAAGAGATTGTCCGTTTTGTACACGAAGTGCATCCAGTTTTTGCCGTAACCCTCTCTACTTTCTTGCTCATGCTATGTGGGTCAAATGATGATACCATGCCAACTTTCAACCTTTTCAGAGTTCATTTCAAATGCTCTTCAATTTCAGGGTCTTATAGCTCAAAATAATCAGTAAATGCATGAAAAATAACAAATGAAGTCAAAAGGGTTGAAAATTTATGATGTGGCTTTGAATGGTGCATTTTGAACACGGGAAAACTATGGAGTTCCAATAAGTTCAAAAAAATGAAATCCCTTTGTAACAGACGAGTTTCCGTATGAAACCCTGATACTTCGAAAGAGATTGTCCGTTTTGTACACGAAGTGCATCCAGTTTTTGCCGTGACCCTCTCTACTTTCGTGCACATGCTATGTGGATGAAATGATGATACCATGCCAACTTTCAACCTTTTCAGAGTTCATTTTAAATGTTTTTCAATTTTAGGGTCTTATAGCTCAAAATAATCAGTAAATGCATGAAAAATAACAAATGAAGTCAGAAGGGTTGAAAAGTGATGATGTGGCTTTGAATGGTGCCTTTTGAACACATAAAAACTATGGAGTTCAAATAAGTTCAAAAAAATGAAATCCCTTTGTAACAGACGAGTTTCCGTATGAAACCCTGATACTTCGAAAGAGATTGTCCGTTTTGTACACGAAGTGCATCCAGTTTTTGCCGTAACTCTCTCTACTTTCTCGCACATGCTATGTGGCTCAAATGATGATACCATGCCAACTCTCAACCTTTTCAGAGTTCATTTGAAATGCTTTTCAATTTCGGGATCTTATAGCTCAAAATAATCAGTAAATGCATGAAAAATAATAAATGAAGTCAGAAAGGGTTGAAAATTGATGATGTGGCTTTGAATGGTGCATTTTGAACACAGAAAAACAACGGACTTCAAATAAGTTCAAAAAAATGAAATCCCTTTGTAAGAGACGAGTTTCCGTATGAAACCCTGATACTTCAAAAGAGATTGTCCGTTTTGTACACGAAGTGCATCGAGTTTTTGCCGTAACCCTCTCTACTTTCTCGCACATGCTATGTGGCTCAAATGATGATACCATGCCAACTCTCAACCTTTTCAGAGTTCATTTGAAATGCTTTTCAATTTCAGGGTCTTATAGCTCAAAATAATTAGTAAATGCATGAAAAATAATAAATGAAGTCAGAAAGGGTTGAAAATTGATGATGTGGCTTTGAATGGTGCATTTTGAACACATAAAAATTGTGGAGTTCAAATAAGTTCAAAAAAATGAAATCCCTTTGTAAGAGACG
Source organism: Aegilops tauschii subsp. strangulata (assembly GCF_002575655.3). Taxonomy (NCBI): domain Eukaryota; kingdom Viridiplantae; phylum Streptophyta; class Magnoliopsida; order Poales; family Poaceae; genus Aegilops; species Aegilops tauschii. The sequence goes on from NW_027332851.1 coordinate 1,326, forward strand.
AGTTTCCGTATGAAACCCTGATACTTCGAAAGAGATTGTCCATTTTGTACACGAAGTGCATCCAGTTTTTGTCGTGACCCTCTCTACTTTCATGCACATGCTATGTGGATGAAATGATGATACCATGCCAGCTTTCAACCTTTTCATAGTTGATTTTAAATGTTTTTCAATTTTAGGGTCTTATAGCTCAAAATAATCAGTAAATGCATGAAAAATAACAAATGAAGTCAAAAGGGTTGAAAATTGATGATGTGGCTTTGAATGGTGCATTTTGAACACAGAAAAACTATGGAGTTCAAATAAGTTCAAAAAAAAGAAATCCCTTTGTAAGAGACGAGTTTCCGTATGAAACCCTGATACTTCGAAAGAGATTGTCCATTTTGTACACGAAGTGCATCCAGTTTTTGCCGTAACCCTCTCTACTTTCTCGCAGATGCTATGTGGCTCAAAAGATGATACCATGCCAACTTTCAACCTTTTCAGAGTTCATTTGAAATGCTTTTCAATTTCAGGGTCATATAGCTCAAAATAATCAGTAAATGCATGAAAAATAACAAATGAAGTCAGAAAGGGTTGAAAATTGATGATGTGGATTTGAATGGTGCACTTTGAACACAGAAAAATTGTGGAATTCAAATAAGTTCAAAAAATGAAATCCCTTTGTAACAGACGAGTTTCCGTATGAAACCGTGATACTTCGAAAGAGATTGTCCGTTTTGTACCCGAAGTGCATCCAGTTTTTGCCTTAACCCTCTCTACTTTCTTGCACATGCTATCTGGGTCAAATGATGATACCATGCCAACTTTCAACCTTTTCAGAGTTCATTTGAAATGCTTTTCAAATTTCGGGGTCTTATAGCTCAAAATAATTAGTAAATGCATGAAAAATAATAAATGAAGTCAGAAAGGGTTGAAAATTGATGATGTGGCTTTGAATGGTGCATTTTGAACACAGAAAAACTATGGAGTTCAAATAAGTTCAAAAAAATGAAATCCCTTTGTAACAGACGAGTTTCCGTATGAAACCTTGATACTTCGAAAGAGATTGTCCATTTTGTACACGAAGTGCATCCAGTTTTTGCCGTAACCCTCTCTACTTTCTCGCACATGCTATGTGGCTCAAATGATGATACCATGCCAAGTTTCAACCTTTTCAGAGTTCATTTGAAATGCTTTTCAATTTCAGGGTCATATAGCTCAAAATAATCAGTAAATGCATGAAAAAAACAAATGAAGTCAGAAAGGGTTGAAAATTGATGATCTGGCTTTGAATGGTGCATTTTGAACACAGAAAAATTGTGGAGTTCAAATAAGTTCAAAAAAATGAAATCCCTTTGTAACAGATGAGTTTTCGTGTGAAACCGTGATACTTTGAAAGAGATTGTCCATTTTGTACCCGAAGTGCATTCAGTTTTTGCCATAACCCTCTCTACTTTCTTGCACATGCTATGTGGGTCAAATGATGATACCATGCCAACTTTCAACCTTTTCAGAGTTCATTTGAAATGCTTTCAATTTCAGGGTCTTATAGCTCAAAATAATCAGTAAATGCATCAAAAATAACAAATGAAGTCAGAAAGGGTTGAAAATTGATGATGTGGCTTTGAATGGTGCATTTTGAACACAGAAAAATTCTGGAGTTCAAATAAGTTCAAAAAAATGAAATCCCTTTGTAATAGACGAGTTTCCGTATGAAACCCTGATACTTCGAAAGAGATTGTCCGTTTTGTACACGAAGTGCATCAAGTTTTTTCCGTCACCCTCTTTACTTTCTTGCACATGCTATGTGGGTCAAATGATGATACCATGCCAACTTTCAACCTTTTCAGAGTTCATTTGAAATGCTTTTCAATTTCAGGGTCATATAGCTCAAAATAATCAGTAAATGCATGAAAAATAACAAATGAAGTCAGAAGGGTTGAAAATTGATGATGTGGCTTTGAATGGTGCGTTTTGAACACAGAAAAACTATGGAGTTCAAATAAGTTCAAAAAAAGGAAATCCCTTTGTAACAGACGAGTTTCCGTATGAAACCCAGATACTTCGAAAGAGATTGTCCATTTTGTACACGAAGTGCATCCACATTTTGCCGTAACCCTCTCTACTTTCTCGCACATGCTATGTGGCTCAAATGATGATACCATGCCTACTTTCAACCTTTTCTGAGTTCATTTGAAATGCTTTTCAATTTCAGGGTCATATAGCTCAAAATAATCAGTAAATGCATGAAAAATAACAAATGAAGTCAGAAAGGGTTGAAAATTGATGATCTGGCTTTGAATGGTGCATTTTGAACACAGAAAAATTGTGGAGTTCAAATAAGTTCAAAAAAATGAAATCCCTTTGTAACAGATGAGTTTTCGTATGAAACCGTGATACTCCGAAAGAGATTGTCCGTTTTGTACCCGAAGTGCATTCAGTTTTTGCCATAACCCTCCCTACCTTCTTGCACATGCTATGTGGGTCAAATGATGAAACCATGCCAACTTTCAACCTTTTCAGAGTTCATTTGAAATGCTTTCAATTTCAGGGTCTTATAGCTCAAAATAACCTGTAAATGCATGAAAAATAACAAATGAAGTCAGAAAGGGTTGAAAATCTATGATGTGGCTTTGAATGGTGCATTTTGAACACATAAAAATTGTGGAGTGCAAATAAGTTCAAAAAAATAAATCCCTTTGTAAGAGACGAGTTTCCGTTTGAAACCCTGATACTTCGAAAGAGATTGTCCGTTTTGTACACGAAGTGCATCCAGTTTTTGCCGTAACGCTCTCTACTTTCTCGCACATGCTATGTGGCTCAAATGATGATACCATGCCAACTTTCAACCTTTTCAGAGTTCATTTGAAATGTTTTTCAATTTCAGGGTCTTATAGCTCAAAATAATCAGTAAATGCATGAAAAATAACAAATGAAGTCAGAAGGGGTTAAAATTGATGATGTGGCTTTGAATGGTGCATTTTGGACATAGAAAAACTATGGAGTTCAAATAAGTTCAAAAAAATGAAATCCCTTTGTAACAGACGAGTTTAAGTATGAAACCCTGATACTTCGAAAGAGATTGTCCGTTTTGTACACGAAGTGCATCTAGTTTTTGCCGTAACCCTCTCTACTTTCTTGCACATGCTATGTGGGTCAAATGATGATACCATGCCAACTTTCAACCTTTTTAGAGTTCAATTGAAATGCTCTTCAATTTCAGGGTCTTATTACTCAAAATAATCAGTAAATGCATCAAAAATAACAAATGAAGTCAGAAAGGGTTGAAAATTGATGATGTGGCTTTGAATGGTGCATTTTGAACACAGAAAAACTCTAGATTTCAAATAAGTTCAAAAAAAATTAAATCCCTTTGTAACAGACGAGTTTTCGTATGAAACCCTGATACTTCGAAAGAGATTGTCCATTTTGTACACGAAGTGCATCCAGTTTTTGCCGTCACCCTCTTTACTTTCTTGCACATGCTATGTGGGTCAAATGATGATACCATGCCAACTTTCAACCTTTTCGGAGTTCATTTGAAATGCTTTTCAATTTCAGGGTCATATAGCTCAAAATAATCAGTAAATGCTTGAAAAATAACAAATGAAGTCAGAAGGGTTGAAAATTGATGATGTGGCTTTGAATGGTGCATTTTGAACACAGAAAAACTATGGAGTTCAAATAAGTTCAAAAAAAGAAATCCCTTTGTAACAGACGAGTTTCCGTATGAAACCCTGATACTTCGAAAGAGATTGTCCATTTTGTACACGAAGTGCATCCAGTTTTTGCCGTAACCCTCTCTACTTTCTCGCACATCCTATGTGGCTCAAAAGATGATACCATGCCAACTTTCAACCTTTTCAGAGTTCATTTGAAATGCTTTTCAATTTCAGGGTCATATAGCTCAAAATAATCAGTAAATGCATGAAAAATAACAAATGAAGTCAGAAAGGGTTGAAAATTGATGATGTGGATTTGAATGGTGCATTTTGAACACAGAAAAATTCTGGAGTTCAAATAAGTTCAAAAAATGAAATCCCTTTGTAACAGACGAGTTCCGTATGAAACCGTGATACTTCGAAAGAGATTGTCCGTTTTGTACCCGAAGTGCATCCAGTTTTTGCCTTAACCCTCTCTACTTTATTGCACATGCTATGTGGGTCAAATGATGATACCATGCCAACTTTCAACCTTTTCAGAGTTCATTTGAAATGCTTTTCAATTTCGGGGTCTTATAGCTCAAAATAATTAGTAAATGCATGAAAAATAATAAATGAAGTCAGAAAGGGTTGAAAATTGATGATGTGGCTTTGAATGGTGCATTTTGAACACAGAAAAACTATGGAGTTCAAATAAGTTCAAAAAAATGAAATCCCTTTGTAACAGACGAGTTTCCGTATGAAACCCTGATACTTCGAAAGAGATTGTCCATTTTGTACACGAAGTGCATCCAGTTTTTGCCGTAACCCTCTCTACTTTCTCGCACATGCTATGTGGCTCAAATGATGATACCATGCCAAGTTTCAACCTTTTCAGAGTTCATTTGAAATGCTTTTCAATTTCAGGGTCATATAGCTCAAAATAATCAGTAAATGCATGAAAAAAACAAATGAAGTCAGAAAGGGTTGAAAATTGATGATCTGGCTTTGAATGGTGCATTTTGAACACAGAAAAACTATGGAGTTCCAATCAGTTCAAAAAAATGAAATCCCTTTGTAACAGATGAGTTTTCGTGTGAAACCGTGATACTTTGAAAGAGATTGACCGTTTTGTACCCGAAGTGCATTCAGTTTTTGCCATAACCCTCTCTACTTTCTTGCACATGCTATGTGGGTCAAATGATGATACCATGCCAACTTTCAACCTTTTCAGAGTTCATTTGAAATGCTTTCAATTTCAGGGTCTTATAGCTCAAAATAACCTGTAAATGCATGAAAAATAACAAATGAAGTCAGAAAGGGTTGAAAATCTATGATGTGGCTTTGAATGGTGCATTTTGAACACATAAAAATTGTGGAGTGCAAATAAGTTCAAAAAAATGAAATCCCTTTGTAAGAGACGAGTTTCCGTATGAAACCCTGATACTTCGAAAGAGATTGTCCGTTTTGTACACGAAGTGCATCCAGTTTTTGCCGTAACGCTCTCTACTTTCTCGCACATGCTATGTGGCTCAAATGATGATACCATGCGAACTTTCAACCTTTTCAGAGGTCATTCGAAATGTTTTTCAATTTCAGGGTCTTATAGCTCAAAATAATCAGTAAATGCATGAAAAATAACAAATGAAGTCAGAAGGGGTTAAAATTGATGATGTGGCTTTGAATGGTGCATTTTGGACACAGAAAAACTATGGAGTTCAAATAAGTTTAAAAAAATGAAATCCCTTTGTAACAGACGAGTTTAAGTATGAAACCCTGATACTTCGAAAGAGATTGTCCGTTTTGTACACGAAGTGCATCCAGTTTTTGCCGTAACCCTCTCTACTTTCTTGCACATGCTATGTGGGTCAAATGATGATGCCATGCCAACTTTCAACCTTTTTAGAGTTCATTTGAAATGCTCTTCAATTTCAGGGTCTTATAGCTCAAAATAATCAGTAAATGCATCAAAAATAACAAATGAAGTCAGAAAGGGTTGAAAATTGATGATGTGGCTTTGAATGGTGCATTTTGAACACAGAAAAACTCTGGAGTTCAAATAAGTTCAAAAAAATGAAATCCCTTTGTAATAGACGAGTTTCCATATGAAACCCTGATACTTCGAAAGAGGTTGTCCGTTTTGTACACGAAGTGCATCAAGTTTTTTCCGTCACCCTCTTTACTTTCTTGCACATGCTATGTGGGTGAAATGATGATACCATGCCAACTTTCAACCTTTTCAGAGTTCATTTGAAATGCTTTTCAATTTCAGGGTCATATAGCTCAAAATAATCAGTAAATGCATGAAAATAACAAATGAAGTCAGAAGGGTTGAAAATTGATGATGTGGCTTTGAATGGTGCGTTTTGAACACAGAAAAACTATGGAGTTCAAATAAGTTCAAAAAAATGAAATCCCTTTGTAACAGACGAGTTTCCGTATGAAACCCAGATACTTCGAAAGAGATTGTCCATTTTGTACACGAAGTGCATCCAGTTTTTGCCGTAACCCTCTCTACTTTCTCACACATGCTATGTGGCTCAAATGATGATACCATGCCAACTTTCAACCTTTTCTGAGTTCATTTGAAATGCTTTTCAATTTCAGGGTCATATAGCTCAAAATAATCAGTAAATGCATGAAAAATAACAAATGAAGTCAGAAAGGGTTGAAAATTGATGATGTGGATTTGAATGGTGCATTTTGAACACAGAAAAATTGTGGAGTTCAAATAAGTTCAAAAAAATGAAATCCCTTTGTAACAGACGACTTTCCGTATGAAACCGTGATACTTCGAAAGAGATTGTCCGTTTTGTACCCGAAGTGCATCCAGTTTTTGCCAAAACCCTCTCTACTTTCTTGCACATGCTATGTGGATGAAATGATGATACCATGCCAACTTTCAACCTTTTCAGAGTTCATTTTAAATGTTTTTCAATTTTAGGATCTTATAGCTCAAAATAATCAGTAAATGCATGAAAAATAACAAATGAAGTCAGAAGGGTTGAAAAGTGATGATGTGGCTTTGAATGGTGCCTTTTGAACACATAAAAACTATGGAGTTCAAATAAGTTCAAAAAAATGAAATCCCTATGTAACAGACGAGTTTCCGTATGAAACCCTGATACTTCGAAAGAGATTGTCCGTTTTGTACACGAAGTGCATCCAGTTTTTGCCGTAAGCCTCTCTACTTTCTCGCACATGCTATGTGGCTCAAATGATGATACCATGCCAACTCTCAACCTTTTCAGAGTTCATTTGAAATGCTTTTCAATTTCAGGGTCTTATAGCTCAAAATAATCAGTAAATGCATGAAAAATAATAAATGAAGTCAGAAAGGGTTGAAAATTGATAATCTGGCTTTGAATGGTGCATTTTGAACACGAAAAACGATGGACTTCAAATAAGTTCAAAAAAATTAAATCCCTTTGTAACAGACGAGTTTCCGTATGAAACCCTGATACTTCGAAAGAGATTGTCCGTTTTGTACACGAAGTGCATCCAGTTTTTGCCGTAACCCTCTCTACTTTCTGGCATATGCTATGTGGGTCAAATGATGATACCATGCCAACTTTCAACCTTTTTAGAGTTCATTTGAAATGTTTTTCAATTTCAGGGTCTTATAGCTCAAAATAATCAGTAAATGCATGAAAAATAACAAATGAAGTCAGAAGGGTTGAAAATTGATGATGTGGCTTTGAATGGTGCATTTTGAACACAGAAAAACTATGGAGTTTAAATAAGTTCAAAAAAATGAAATCCCTTTGTAACAGACGAGTTTCCGTATGAAACCCTGATACTTCGAAAGAGATTGTCCGTTTTGTACACGAAGTGCATCAAGTTTTTGCCGTCACCCTCTTTACTTTCTTGCACATGCTATGTGGGTCAAATGATGATACCATGCCAACTTTCAACCTTTTCAGAGTTCATTTGAAATGCTTTTCAATTTCAGGGTCATATAGCTCAAAATAATCAGTAAATGCATGAAAAATAACAAATGAAGTCAGAAGGGTTGAAAATTGATGATGTGGCTTTGAATGGTGCGTTTTGAACACAGAAAAACTATGGAGTTCAAATAAGTTCAAAAAAATGAAATCCCTTTGTAACAGACGAGTTTCCGTATGAAACCCAGATACTTCGAAAGAGATTGTCCATTTTGTACACGAAGTGCATCCAGTTTTTGCCGTAACCCTCTCTAATTTCTCGCACATGCTATGTGGCTCAAATGATGATACCATGCCAACTTTCAACCTTTTCTGAGTTCATTTGAAATGCTTTTCAATTTCAGGGTCATATAGCTCAAAATAATCAGTAAATGCATGAAAAATAACAAATGAAGTCAGAAAGGGTTGAAAATTGATGATGTGGATTTGAATGGTGCATTTTGAACACAGAAAAATTGTGGAGTACAAATAAGTTCAAAAAAATGAAATCCCTTTGTAAGAGACGAGTTTCCGTATGAAACCCTGATACTTTGAAAGAGATTGTCCGTTTTGTACCCGAAGTGCATCCAGTTTTTGACGTAACCCTCTCTACTTTATTGCACATGCTATGTGGGTCAAATGATGATACGATGCCAACTTTCAACCTTTTCAGAGTTCATTTGAAATGCTTTTCAATTTCGGGGTCTTATAGCTCAAAATAATCAGTAAATGCATGAAAAATAAAAAACGAAGTCAGAAAGGGTTGAAAATATATGATGTGGCTTTGAATGGTGCATTCTGAACACAGAAAAACGACGGACTTCAAATAAGTTCAAAAAAATGAAATCCCTTTGTAAGGGACGAGTTTCCGTATGAAACCCTGATACTTCGAAAGAGATTGTCCGTTTTGTACACGAAGTGCATCCAGTTTTTGTCGTAAGCCTCTCTACTTTCTCGCACATGCTATGTGGCTCAAATGATGATACCATGCCAACTCTCAACCTTTTCAGAGTTCATTTGAAATGCTTTTCAATTTCAGGGTCTTATAGCTCAAAATAATCAGTAAATGCATGAAAAATAATAAATGAAGTCAGAAAGGGTTGAAAATTGATAATCTGGCTTTGAATGGTGCATTTTGAACACGGAAAAACGATGGACTTCAAATAAGTTCAAAAAAATTAAATCCCTTTGTAACAGACGAGTTTCCGTATGAAACCCTGATACTTCGAAAGAGATTGTCCGTTTTGTACACGAAGTGCATCCAGTTTTTGCCGTGACCCTCTCTAGTTTCGTGCACATGCTATGTGGATGAAAGGATGATATCATGCCAACTTTCAACCTTTTTCAGAGTTCATTTGAAATGTTTTTCAATTTCAGGGTCTTATAGCTCAAAATAATCAGTAAATGCATGAAAAATAACAAATGAAGTCAGAAGGGTTGAAAATTGATGATTTGGCTTTGAATGGTGCATTTTGAACACAGAAAAACTATGGAGTTCAAATAAGTTCAAAAAATGAAATCCCTTTGTAACAGACGAGTTTCCGTATGAAACCCTGATAGTTCGAAAGAGATTGTCCGTTTTGTACACGAAGTGCATCCAGTTTTTGCCGTAACCCTCTCTGCATTCTTGCACATGCTATGTGGGTCAAATGATGATACCATGCCAACTTTCAACCTTTTCAGAGTTCATTTGAAATGCTTTTCCATTTCAGGGTCATATAGCTCAAAATAATCAGTAAATGCATGAAAAATAACAAATGAAGTCAGAGAGGGTTGAAAATTGATGATGTGGATTTGAATGGTGCATTTTGAACACAGAAAAATTGTGGAGTTCAAATAAGTTCAAAAAATGAAATCCCTTTGTAACAGACGAGTTTCCGTATGAAACCGTGATACTTCGAAAGAGATTGTCCGTTTTGTACCCGAAGTGCATCCAGTTTTTGCCTTAACCCTCTCTACTTTCTTGCACATGCTATGTGGGTCAAATGATGATACCATGCCAACTTTCAACCTTTTCAGAGTTCATTTGAAATGCTTTTCAATTTCGGGGTCTTATAGCTCAAAATAATCAGTAAATGCATGAAAAATAATAAATGAAGTCAGAAAGGGTTGAAAATTGATGATGTGGCTTTGAATTGTGCATTTTGAACACAGAAAAACGACGGACTTCAAATAAGTTCAAAAAAATGAAATCCCTTTGTAAGAGACGAGTTTCCGTATGAAACCCTAATTCTTCGAAAGAGATTGTCCGTTTTGTAAACGAAGTGCATCCAGTTTTTGCCGTAAGCCTCTCTACTTTCTCGCACATGCTATGTAGCTCAAATGATGATACCATGCCAACTCTCAACCTTTTCAGAGTTCATTTGAAATGCTTTTCAATTTCAGGGTCTTACAGCTCAAAATAATCAGTAAATGCATGAAAAATAACAAATGAAGTCAGAAAGGGTTGAAAATTGATGATCTGGCTTTGAATGGTGCATTTTGAACACAGAAAAACGATGGACTTCAAATAAGTTCAAAAAAATTAAATCCCTTTGTAAGAGACGAGTTTCCGTATGAAACCCTGATACTTCGAAAGAGATTGTCCGTTTTGTACACGAAGTGCATCCAGTTTTTGCCGTGACCCTATCTAGTTTCGTGTACATGCTATGTGGATGAAAGGATGATACCATGCCAACTTTCAACCTTTTCAGAGTTCATCTGAAATGCTTTTCAATTTCAGGGTCATACAACTCAAAATAATCAGTAAATGCATGAAAAATAACAAATGAAGTCAGAAAGGGTTGAAAATTGATGATGTGGCTTTGAATGGTGCATTTTGAACATAGAAAAATTGTGGAGTTCAAATAAGTTCAAAAAAATGAAATCCCTTTGTAAGAGACGAGTTTCCGTATGAAACCCTGATACTTCGAAAGAGATTGTCTGTTTTGTACACGAAGTGCGTCCAGTTTTTGCCGTGACCCTCTCTACTTTCGTGCACATGCTATGTGGATGAAATGATGATACCATGCCAACTTTCAACCTTTTCAGAGTTCATTTGAAATGTTTTTCAATTTCAGGGTCTTATAGCTCAAAATAATCAGTAAATGCATGAAAAATAATAAATGAAGTCAGAAAGGGTTGAAAATTGATGATGTGGCTTTGAATGGTGCATTTTGAACACAGAAAAATGATGGACTTCAAATAAGTTCAAAAAATGTAATCCCTTTGTAACAGACGAGTTTCCGTATGAAACCCTGATACTTCGAAAGAGATTGTCCGTGTTGTACACGAAGTGCATCCAGTTTTTGCCGTAACGCTCTCTACTTTCGTGCACATGCTGTGTGGATGAAATGATGATACCATGCCAACTTTGAACCTTTTCAAAATTCATTTGAAATGCTTTTCAATTTCAGGGTCATACAACTCAAAATAATCAGTAAATGCATGAAAAATAACAAATGAAGTCAGAAAGGGTTGAAAATTGATGATGTGGCTTTGAATGGTGCATTTTGAACATAGAAAAATTGTGGAGTTCAAATAAGTTCAAAAAAATGAAATCCCTTTGTAAGAGACGAGTTTCCGTATGAAACCCTGATACTTCGAAAGAGATTGTCTGTTTTGTACACGAAGTGCGTCCAGTTTTTGCCGTGACCCTCTCTACTTTCGTGCACATGCTATGTGGATGAAATGATGATACCATGCCAACTTTCAACCTTTTCAGAGTTCATTTGAAATGTTTTTCAATTTCAGGGTCTTATAGCTCAAAATAATCAGTAAATGCATGAAAAATAATAAATGAAGTCAGAAAGGGTTGAAAATTGATGATGTGGCTTTGAATGGTGCATTTTGAACACAGAAAAATGATGGACTTCAAATAAGTTCAAAAAATGTAATCCCTTTGTAACAGACGAGTTTCCGTATGAAACCCTGATACTTCGAAAGAGATTGTCCGTGTTGTACACGAAGTGCATCCAGTTTTTGCCGTAACGCTCTCTACTTTCGTGCACATGCTATGTGGATGAAATGATGATACCATGCCAACTTTGAACCTTTTCAAAATTCATTTGAAATGTTTTTCAATTTCAGTGTCTTATAGCGCAAAATAATCAGTAAATGCATGAAAAATAACAAATGAAGTCAGAAGGGTTGAAAATTGATGATGTGGCTTTGAATGGTGCATTTTGAACACAGAAAAACTATGGAGTCCAAATAAGTTCAAAAAAATTAAATCCCTTTGTAACAGACGAGTTTCCGTATGAAACCCTGATACTTCGAAAGAGATTGTCCGTTTTGTACACGAAGTGCATCCATTTTTTGCCGTAACCCTCTCTACTTTCTTGCACATGCTATGTGGGTCAAATGATGATACCATGCCAACTTTCAACCTTTTTAGAGTTCATTTGAAATGCTCTTCAATTTCAGGGTATTATAGCTCAAAATAATCAGTAAATGCATCAAAAATAACAAATGAAGTCAGAAAGGGTTGAAAATTGATGATGTGGCTTTGAATGGTGCATTTTGAACACAGAAAAACTCTGGAGTTCAAATAAGTTCAAAAAAATGAAATCCCTTTGTAACAGACGAGTTTCCGTATGAAACCCTGATACTTCGAAAGAGATTGTCCGTTTTGTACACGAAGTGCATCAAGTTTTTGCCGTCACTGTCGTGGAATTGTTACGGCAGATGTCCTCAAGCTAGGACTTAGTCGTGGAGCCATCGCAACTAGGAAGCTTGAAGGGGTTATGCGGGACAAGGAACACGAGGATTTATACTGGTTCGGCCCCTTACTGTGAAGGTAAAAGCCTACGTCTAGTTTGAGCTGTTATTGATTAGGGTTACGATCGCCAGGGAGCTACACAGCTATGCCCGGCTCTCGATGAGATTGTCGTCGCCCTTGAACCGCTGCCGGGTCGTCCCTTTATATAGGGAGGCGGACGCCCAGCAGCCCTTAGAGACCCGGCCGGCTCATAAGAGCGTCCGGCTCGGACTCTAAACAATACTTGCCTTACACTACAAGTCTACTATAACAATGATTGTAACTACGGGCTTTAAGCCATATCCGGGTCTCAACCCATCTCTGGCCCATCATCTTGAAACTTAGCTCCGGGCTTCTGGCAATGACCCTTAGAGTAACCCGGCCCTCCTGGCGGGTGACTCCAAGGTCTATATCCTCAACATTAGGCCCCAGATTGACTTGAGCCGGCTCGTGTCAATCTTCAACTCTGCCGACAGAAAAAATCTCCGTCTTACCATTCATGTGAAGGCCATAACCCGGAGTGACGTCATCCTCTGGACTCCGGATAATCCGCCGTGACGTCATCCTCCATTAAGTCCATTTTTTACTCCGCCAGATCCGCAACGGATCTTTGCTTTTACTGTCATTCCGAAAATCGAGGTGCCGTGAGGGGGAGATAACCACGCCGTGGTCTCCTTGAATCTCGCGCCCACTTATGACTCTGCCTTATAAATAGGCCGGCCCAGCGCTTTCTTCTCACGCTCTCCTTCTTCCTCCTCGCGCCGTCGCTCCTCTGCTCGAGCTCCGCCACTGCCACCGCTGTCGCGCCCCTGGTCTTCATCAACCCGGCTGCTGCATCACCCTGATTCGGACCAGACTCACGGCAGCAACCTCCGCTCTTTCCAACTCCGGTGAGTCTCCTTTGCCCTGTCAGATAGATCTACGGTAGGGTTCATCTTGTGTTCTTCGCGTTCATCACCATTGCCGCAAACCTCAGTAGCTCTTGTAGTCACCCCATTCGGTTGATCTTTTACCTTGCATAAAGTCAGTGCGGTAGATGTTTGGGATCCATTTCACCTGCAAAAAACCCTCTTTTTACTGCATAAGAACCATGTTCAATCCTCAAGAACTTCTTCCGCCTCTGTTTTTTAGGTCTAGAAAATTTTCATTTCACCCGACCATTTTGATCCAAAAAAGTTACTGCAATATGTGAAATCTGTTTTACCACACTTAGTAAAAACTGCAACCCTTGAATCTTGGCGGCTTATATTTCCGACTTAAAGAAAACACGCGCCCTAGAACTTTCCGGTTTAAAGAGAACCATGCTCTGTAGAATCCTCCGGCTAAACTGCAGTAAGCCGTAGATGACCAACTTATTCTGAATGCCCCTACGGCTTAGATAACCCACCGTATCTAAATATATATCATTAGTCCCCTTCATAAGCTGCCATTGTAGCTTGAATGATAATCTCCGGCTTACAATTAACCCGCACACTTTTCTCTTTACCATAGACCACCAACCTTCACCATGCCTCCCAAGGCTCCCATCACTTGCAACTGGATGAGATCCAACGTTACTGACGACACCCTGGCCAACTTCGTTAAGTCCGGATATCTGCCCAAGAAGGAAGTGATGTCCTACCGTGCCCCTGATCCGTCCGAAGAAAGACCACAGCCGAGGGACGGGGAGGTAGTGATCTTTGCGGACCATATGAGCCGGGGCTTCGCACCGCCCGGCTCAAAATTCTTCCGGGACGTGCTCAACTTTTTTGACCTTCAGCCTCAGGATATAGGACCCAACTCCGTATCCAACATCTGCAACTTCCAAGTCTTTTGCGAAGTGTACCTTGGAGAGGAGCCCAGTTTGCTGCTTTTCAGAGAACTGTTCTACTTAAACCGCCAAAACGAGTGTGCGAACGGGCCAAGTCTAGAATTAGGCGGCATCTCCATCCAACGGCGCAGGGACTGCCTATTTCCGTATGCAGAGCCGCCAAGCCACCCCAAGGACTGGAATATGACTTGGTTCTACTGCCAAGATACATCCCCAGCTGACGAGAACCCGCTGCCCGGCTTTCGCCCAACACGCCTAGAGCCGACTCATCCGCTATCCGACAAACTGACTGCCGCAGAACGCCAGCCTCTGCTTCCAACGATCAATAAGATCAAGGCCCTGCTAGGCAACGGTCTGAACGGAATAGACCTGGTCCGGGTCTGGATCTCATGGCGAGTGATCCCATTGAGCCGCCGCCCCGGCTTAATGTGTGAGTACACCGGGCGAAAGGATGACCCGCAGAGGCACAGTCGCAATGATCTTCCAGAAGACGTTGCTGAAGAAGAGACCAAGGCTCTGTTAAACGAGAGCCTGGCAGACTGTGGAAGAACCGGGCTAGCCCCGTTCTGCAAGACCAATCCAGCCCCAGCGGTAAGCCGCTGACTTTAACCCTTCAATTTCTTTTGCATGTCACCTTGTTCTGAACCATTTTAAGAATTCATTACTGTATTTCTCAGGCTGATGATAAATTCTGGCGGGTCAAGTATGACCATGAGGCGGCCAAGAAGGCCAGGAAGGCGAAGAAAGCCGCCCCTCGTAAAAAGGGAAGCAGGCCCACTGCTTCGGAGCTACTGCAATTAAGCGACAGCTCCGAGTCAGAGGTAATCCTAAAACCTTTAAATTCTTGCCATATTTGTTGTTTGTTTCCGTCCGCCTTATCAACATTTTGCTTATTGACAGGATGACACCGGCGCCAGTAACCCGATGGTTGAAGAGGTAATGTCACTTTCCTCCGACTCGGAGCCTTTGCCACAGCTGAAAGTCCGAAGAGTAACCCGGAAAGTAAGCTTTTCACATCCATTAGCTCATCAAGACCCTCAATTTCTTTTCAAGCAGCAGGTTCACAAAAGCCGGCGTCACACCCGGGCCCGCAAGGACACCGACCTCTCCGCCGGGTTACCCGACGTAACAAGGAAGCGTCGCATTGAGGTTTTTTCTCACCTGTACACTTTTCATCCGTTGGCGGGTGTCATCCGTCAGCCACTCAACTCTTCTGACTCCAATTATCAGGAGACCTCCCCCTCTTCGGGTGACTCCATGCAGTCAAGTCTGCCGGCCTTCAAG
This sequence comes from Aegilops tauschii subsp. strangulata, assembly GCF_002575655.3. Classification (NCBI taxonomy): domain Eukaryota; kingdom Viridiplantae; phylum Streptophyta; class Magnoliopsida; order Poales; family Poaceae; genus Aegilops; species Aegilops tauschii. The sequence continues at coordinate 16,701 of NW_027332851.1, forward strand.
ACTGCACCCGGGTAATAACAATCTCCTTACATTATCTGTCTGTACTTACTCCTTGTATGCCTAACACTTCTGCCTTTTCAGTGCCCAGGCAAAGCTCACCAAAAGAGAAAGAAGACCAGGTCAGCCGGAGTGCCGGACTTACCTGAGCCGGAGGCGACGGCTCAAGAGCCGCCAGCTGCCTCCGCCCCCGAAGCCACCATTCCCATGGACACGGTGCCTGAAGCCCCTGCCCCGACTCCCAAGACAACGACCGAAGCGTCGGTTAACCCGGAGGCCTCCGGCTCGCCCCCACCAGCTGACGACCCGGACGTGGTAATTACCCGGACGGAGTATGTTGAGCCGGGGCGGCCGACCGTGCTGGCCAAATGCTCCGCGAAGGGGGAGTTGCTGCAGCCCCACCGGGTGAATCTGGACCTCTCCAGCTACACCGACTTGAGCATTGGAGAGCTCGTCTCTGGCTACATCAACCAAGTTCACCAGAGCCGGGACGCCGAAATCGCCATGGTCAACCAGATCCAACAAAAATCTGAGGTATCCTTCTGCTGTCTTCTTACTTTCTGCATAGTGACCCTTATCATGCTAGCCCCCAAGTCGACAACCTATACTTGAATATGTTGTAGACTTAGGCCCCGGCTTACTCAACTAAGCCGGCAGTACATAGATAGATACATCAAATATGCATTAGCCCCCAAGTGCCAAGTGTCTTTGCTTGGAAAGCGCTTGGGACTTATAGAATGACTGTAAATAACCCGGAAATATATGCAGGCTGTTGGCAAGAAATTAGAGTCGGACCTTGCGGATCTCAAGAGCCGGCTAAAGACACAAGAGATGGAGACCCGGAAGGCAAACGCCAAGTTTGTCTCCAGCATCGCCGCTCAAGAGAAGCTGAAGACCGAATTTGATGCTGAGCGGAAGGCCTGGGCTGAGGAGAAAGCCGCACTGGTGACCCGGGCAGAACAGGCGGAGAAGGCCCTCACTGAAAAGACCGCTGAGCTCTCCGGCCTAAAGCGCCAGGTTTCCCAAATGGTGGCTGCTATCTTCGGTAAGTCGCCTCGCCGGCTTTCATCAAGTATGTATATATTATGATTCATCCTTGTCACCGGCTTATCTGATCTTTATTAAACAGGTCCCAGGAGTGCCAACCTCAACCAGAGCGTGGTCACCAAGTTAAAGGCCGTGTACACCCTGGTAGAACAACTCTACACCGGGTCACAGCGCGCCTTAGCTGTGGTGGCCCTATCCAACGAGGTGCCAACCCATCTAGCCGAAGTCCTGCGCCGGCTCGCTGTTCTGCCCCAGCGGATCCAGGAGCTACGCCGAGCCTCCGCAAGAGCCGGAGCAATTGCCGCGCTGAGCCGGGCCAAAGCATTCCTGCCGGAGCTAGACCCGGCAGACATCGCCCTGGGTTACCCAAGCCTGAAGGAAGACGGCTCAGCCTTCGACCAGAAGGACTTCGCGGCATGTGTGAAGGCTGTACGCCCGATGGCCACCCTCATCGGGAACGACACCGACTTAACCAAGTATCAGCCGGGGTACAATGCGGAGAATCAGAGGATTCCAACCCCTCGCTATGAAGCTCTTAATCTGATTCCTCTGGCTCGTCAGCACACCTTCGCCCCGGAGATTGACCCGGCCGGGTTAATTGACGAAGAAGTCCAGTTCGAAGCTCTCAGCGGCATCAACTGGAAATCATCAACCTTCGAAGTCTTGGGATCAGCCGGAGGAGAAGACAGGAATGAGCCGGGGACTTCAACTCAGCAGGCGTCATAAGTTAGCGGGCGGCTTATCAAACATTGTTCCATCTCTTAAACTTGAAGAATTATTGTAATAGAGTAGGTACAACAGTTTATCTCTGCCGTGCCATCGTGCACGTTTTTAAATGCGAAAGTCTTTTGAATTTATCCCTTTGATGTTTTTCCGGGTCATAATCATCCATGTGTTCTTCTCAACCTCAAAAGGTGCCTTGAACTATCTGCATAGAAAAGGCAAATCACAAGTCTCGAGGCAGCTTACCGCCCTGAGAATCAGGTGTTTGAGATAAATAACCCGGAAGATGAATCAAAAAAGACTGGTCCTTAAGTATACTCTGAACATAGCCAAAATAACACACTGAACAGCCTGTATGCATCTTTCGGTTTAAATAACCCGGGCAGCAAGGTTGACACCTTAACTCTGATTTACTTGCCTTAATGACACTCATGACGTGCAACTACCACTGTAAACCAAAGTTAAACCGGCAAGTGAGACCCGGCCATGCACACCTCAGAATAAACTTTGTGAAAAAGCAGAACTTAGGGGCTTCCGGTTCGAATACGACCAAAGACCCGGCCCCAAGGGGTTAAGCTAAGATTCGGATACGATCATATAGCCCCTAGTGGGTGTGGCGATGCCAATCAAAAGGGTACCGACAGCTATGTTTTCTTTGGTTCGAATACGACCCATGTTTGAACAGGAAGCCCCCAAGTGATTCTTAAAATTGTTTAACGACGCTGATTCGAATAGATTCACGTCGGTTCTCAGAGGGGTTAAACTATGATTCAAATATGACCAAAGGTAACCTCCCAATGAGCTCGGCACTTTGCCAATCAAGTGGGTACCGACAGCTATGTTCTCTTTGGTTCGAATACGACCCATGTTTGAACAGGAAGCCCCCAAGTGACCTTACTGCTTACAGCTAGACTCAAATACGATCATAAGCCGGATCCTCCTTTAAATCAGCATGTAAAAAATAACACACGCAGAATTGGGAGAGAAAAAAGGACAGAGGCCCTGCTTTATTGCTTATCATAGTATATACATGTCTAAGATAAATATATACACCACGAAAGCCAGCAGCTCAAGTGTAGTAAGGCCGAAGCTGAGCTATATTCCACGGCCGACGGGTCTCCTCCTCAGATTTACGCGAATCTTTATGTTCCCGAATATCAATGAGGTAATATGACCCGTTGTGCAAGTTCTTACTGACCACAAAGGGCCCTTCCCAAGGTGGGGATAACTTGTGTGCATCTGTTTGATCCTGGATGAGCCGGAGCACAAGGTCGCCTTCCTGGAAGACCCGGGATTTGACCCGGCGGCTATGATAACGGCGCAGGTCTTGTTGGTAAATCGCTGAACGGGCTGCTGCCACCTCACGCTGTTCGTCCAACAAGTCCAGAGCATCTTGGCGTGCCTGTTCATTATCCGTCTCAACATAAGCCGCCACACGAGGTGAATCATGGCGGATGTCGCTGGGGAGGACTGCTTCTGCTCCATAAACCATGAAGAAAGGCGTGAAGCCTGTAGACCTGTTTGGAGTAGTGTTGATGCTCCATAAGACGGAGGGCAACTCCTCCACCCAACAACTCGGCGTCCGTTGCAAAGGGACCAAAAGCCGGGGCTTGATGCCCTTCAGAATCTCCTGGTTAGCTCTCTCAGCTTGACCATTGGATTGGGGATGAGCCACTGAGGAAACATCAAGTCGGATATGCTCTCGTTGACAAAATTCTTCCATAGCGCCCTTGGATAAATTGGTTCCATTGTCAGTTATGATGCTGTGCGGAAAGCCGAAGCGGAAAACAACCTTCTTCATAAATTGAACCGCCGTGGCTGCATCGCACTTGCTAACTGGCTCAGCCTCCACCCACTTCGTGAATTTGTCAACGGCCACCAAGAGGTGAGTCTTCTTATCCTTGGACCGTTTAAAAGGCCCAACCATATCAAGCCCCCAGACCGCAAAGGGCCAAGTGATCGGGATCATCCTCAACTCCTGAGCCGGCACATGAGGCCGTCGTGAGAACCTCTGGCAACCATCACACTTACTGACCAAGTCCTCTGCATCAGCGTGAGCCGTCAGCCAATAAAAACCATGACGGAAAGCCTTGGCCACAAGAGACTTTGAACCGGCATGATGGCCACAATCCCCTTCATGGATCTCGCGCAAGATCTCTTGACCTTCCTCAGGGGAGATACAACGCTGAAATGCCCCTGAAATACTGCGATGATGCAGCTCTCCATCAATAACAATCATTGACTTAGCCCGCCGGGTTATTTGCCTGGCCAGAGTTTTATCCTCAGGCAACTCTCCCCGGGTTATATAAGCCAGATATGGTATTGTCCAGTCTGGTATGACATGGAGAGCCGCAACCAGTCGTGCCTCCGGGTCAGGGATAGCCAAGTCCTCTTCTGTAGGCAACTTAACCGAGGGGTTATACAGGACATCTAGGAAAGTGTTAGGTGGCACCGGCTTTCGCTGGGAGCCTAGCCGGCTTAAAGCATCAGCCGCCTCGTTCTTCCTGCGATCAATGTGCTCCACTTGGTATCCCTGAAAGTGCCCAGCAATGGCATCAACCTCGCGGTGATAAGCCGCCATGAGAGGATCCTTAGAATCCCAGGTGCCTGATACTTGTTGAGCCACCAAGTCTGAGTCACCAAAGCACCTTACCCAGCTTAAGCTCATCTCCTTAGCCACCCGAAGACCATGGAGCAAAGCCTCATATTCAGCCGCATTGTTAGTGCAAGGAAACATCAACCGTAACACGTAATGGAATTTGTCACCTTTAGGGGAAGCCAATACAACACCAGCCCCCGAGCCCTCCAACTGTCTAGACCCATCAAAGTGGATAGTCCAATAAGTGTTATCCGGCTTTTGCTCAGGCACTTGTGACTCTGTCCAATCGTTGATGAAATCCACCAAAGCCTGAGATTTAACAGCAGTGCGTGGCACATATTTGAGACCATGAGGTCCAAGTTCTATAGCCCACTTAGCAATTCTCCCTGTGGCCTCTTTGTTTTGTATAATATCACCAAGAGGGGCAGAACTGACCACAGTGATGGGATGACCCTGAAAATAATGCTTAAGCTTCCGGCTCGCCATGAACACACCATACACAAGCTTTTGCCAATGCGGGTACCGCTGCTTGGACTCAATGAGCACTTCGCTGACATAATAAACCGGCCGCTGAACCGGATGCTCCTTACCCGCCTCCTTGCGCTCCACCACAATAGCCACACTGACGGCCCGTGCATTTGCCGCCACATACAGTAGCAAGGGCTCCTTATCAACCGGAGCAGCAAGGACGGGGGGCTCTGCCAGTTGCTTTTTCAAATCCTCAAAAGCGGTATTAGCTGCATCTTTCCAGACAAAGGTATCAGTTTTCTTCATCAACTGATATAAAGGCATAGCCTTCTCACCCAAACGGCTTATAAACCGGCTTAAAAGCAGCGATGCGACCCGCCAAGCGCTGAACGTCATTTATACACGCCGGCTTAGCCAGGGAGGTGATGGCCTTGATCTTCTCCGGGCTAGCCTCAATGCCCCTGTCAGAGACCAAGACGCCCAATAGTTTGCCTGCAGGAACACCAAAAACACACTTGGCTGGGTTAAGCATCATCTTGTAGACCCGGAGATTATCGAAGGTTTCCCTTAAGTCATCTATCAGGGTTTCCTCCTTGACGGATTTAACCACAATATCATCCACGTAAGCGTGAACATTGCGCCCGATCTGTTTATGAAGACAATTCTGTACACAACGCTGGTAAGTCGCCTGTGCACATTTGAGTCCAAAGGGCATAGACACATAGCAGAAGCCTCCAAAGGGAGTGATGAACGCTGTCTTCTCCTGGTCCTTAACTGCCATCTTAATCTGATGATACCCGGAATAAGCATCCAAGAAACTTAAGCGTGCGCAACCTGCTGTAGCATCAATGATTTGATCAATACGGGGGAGGGCAAAAGGATCAGCCGGACACGCCTTGTTCAAATCCGTGTAGTCCACACACATCCGCCAGGTGCCGTTCTTCTTGAGCACGAGCACCGGGTTAGCCAACCATTCTGGGTGAAAGACTTCAACGATAAACCCGGCCGCCAAGAGCCGGGCTACTTCTTCCCCAATAGCCTTTCGCCTCTCTTCATTAAACCGCCGAAGGAACTGTCTGACCGGCTTAAATTTCGGATCAATATTGAGAGTGTGCTCAGCGAGTTCTCTAGGTACACCTGGCATGTCAGAAGGCTTCCATGCGAAGATGTCCCTATTCTCACGGATGAACTCGATGAGCGCGCTTTCCTATTTCGGGTCCAGATTTGCACTAATGCTAAACTGCTGAGACGAGTCACCTGGAACAAAATCAACAAGTTTAGTCTCATCAGCTGATTTAAATTTCATCGCTGGTTCATTCTCCGTGGTTGGATTTTTCAGAGAGGTCATATCTGTTGGGTCAACATTGTCTTTGTAAAACTTCAACTCTTCTGTAGCACAAACAGACTCTGCATAAGCCGCATCACCTTCCTCACATTCCAGAGCCACTTTCCGGCTGCCGTGAACCGTAATGGTCCCATTGTGACCCGGCATCTTGAGCTGTAAGTACACATAACACGGCCGTGCCATGAACTTGGCGTAAGCCGGCCGTCCAAATATAGCATGGTACGGACTTCTTATCTTGACCACCTCAAAGGTCAACTTCTCCACCCTATAGTTGTTCTCATCACCAAAAGGCACTTCCAATTCGATCTTGCCAATTGGATAAGCCGACTTCCCGGGTACCACACCATGGAAGATAGTGTTTGACTGGCTGAGGTTCTTATCAACCAATCCCATACGGCGAAAAGTCTCATAATAGAGGATATTGATGCTGCTGCCTCCATCCATGAGTACCTTTGTGAACTTATAGCCTCCCACCTGAGGAGCCACCACTAAGGCCAAGTGGCCCGGGTTATCCACCCGGGGAGGGTGATCCTCCCTGCTCCACACTATAGGCTGCTCAGACCACCGTAAGTAGCGTGGAACTGCCGGCTCAACAGCATGAACAGCTCTCTTGTGAAGCTTCTGATCCCGTTTGCACAAACTGGTGGTGAACACATGATACTATCCACCGCTAAGCTGCTTTGGGTTGGTCTGATAACCCCCCTGCTGCTGTTGATGACCCTGACCAGACTGTTGATTAAAGCCCCCTTGACCGTTCTGAGAACCGGAATTTGATCCGCCGCCCGGGCCACGAAAACCACCGGCGCCTGAGCCGCCGCCCGGGCCATTGTAGCTCTTAAAGGCCTTCATGATCGCGCAATCTTTCCACAGGTGAGTCGCTGGCTTCTCTCTAGAGCCGTGCCTTGGACACGGTTCATTCAACAGCTGCTCCAGCGTTGGGCCTGACCCGCCGCCTCGGGGAGGGGGCCTCCCCTTACATCGCTGGTTATTACCTTGGGAGTTGGCGTTGGCTACAAACTCTAGGCTGCCGTCGGCCTTACGCTTGCCTCCTCCTTGGTTCCCTGGGTTAAACTGAGGACCCTTGCCATTGCCATTCTTCTTTCCCTTCCCTGCCCTTTCATCGTCTGAAGGGGGATCCTTGGTACCATCGGAATCGGCGTACTTGACAAGAGCCGCCATTAGGGTACCCATATCGGTGCAGTCGCGCTTGAGCCACCCGAGCTTCATCTTAAGGGGCACAAAGCGACAGTTCTGTTCCAACATTAAGACTGCAGAGCCGGCATCCATCTTATCTGATGAATGTATGATCTCCTTGACCCGGCGAACCCAATGGGTCGTGGACTCACCCTCCTGCTGCTTACAGTTAGTCAAATCCACAATTGACATAGATTGCCTGCAGGTATCTTTGAAGTTTTGAATGAACCGGGCTTTCAGCTCAGCCCAAGACCCAATGGAGTTCGGCGGTAACCCTTTCAACCACGTGCGGGCCGTTCCATCTAACATTATGGTGAAGTATTTGGCCATGGCCGCCTCACTGACCTCCAGCAATTCCATAGCCATCTCATAACTCTCAATCCAGGCTGCAGGCTGTAAGTCCGCTGTATAGTTGGGCACCTTCCTAGGGCCCTTGAAGTCCTTAGGTAGACGTTCATTACGGATGGCTGGTACCAAACAAGGGACACCCCCGGTCCTGGTAGAAATTCCCACATCAACGAACGTCGTCGGATAAGCCGGGGGGGTCTGATAAGCCGTCAATTGAGGCGCCTGCTCCGCCTCTTGCCGCGCTTGGTCTGTTGCGTAGAAGGCTCCATTATGAGCCGGGCCATGGCCAGGGGGCGGGTCATGGCGTCGGACGTTACTTGAGCCGGTTGCTGAGACCATGTGCCGGCTGTAACTCGGGCTCTGGCCTGGACGAGGGGTCGAGTGGATCCTGTCGCGGCTGTAGGAGTACGCCTCTTGTTGCGCTAGTGCCGTCTGCAGGAGTTCCCTGACCCGGCGGGTTTCGATGGCCGCCGAAGAGTCGCCGTCAACTGGGAGAGCCGCCAGTCGCGCTGCCGCAGCTACCATGTTCTCCAGCGGGTTATCATAATGACCCGGGGGTATTAGCACATACTGAGGCGGGGCAGGGGCACCTGGGGAGGCCCCATCACTCGTGGCTGAATAAGGGGTCCAGACCCGGGCGTAATGACCCCTGGCGGGTTACTAGACCCTGCACCCGGTGTGTTGAAGAGATTGCGTGGATCGTAAACCGGCGGGAGGCGAGACTGGGCCTTCTGATGCCTCCTTCTCATGACCTCATTGGCCGCGTTCTGGTCCATCGTGAGCTGGAAGGACTGCGCCTGAATCAGCTGAGTCCGGGCGTCGAGAGCCGCCCGCTCCGCAGCCAGCCGGATTCCTTCTGCTGCCAGATCCTCTTTAGCTTTTATCAGATCCAATTTTAACTGTGCCACCTCCGCATCATGCTGAGCTTGATTCGCCGGGTCAACCGTGGCGGTTAACAGGGCCGTCATCTTGTCCGTGAGATCCATCAGTACCTGGGCCGGAGAAGGCACCGGGTTTCCCGATCCAGCAGCGGGGTTCTGAACAGGCTGTGTACCAGCCATGAAAACTCCAACCTGACTTGGCGGCTCAAAGAGGTCCGGAATACTGTCGCCGTCGGAAAAACCCGTGAGCCTGCCGTCTTGAAGTTGGTACAGCGAGTTTGATTCATCGGTGGCCGACTCGCCGTCGGAGCCGGCGGCCGTCTCATCACCGGATCCAGATCGATCGGAGAGCCCTTCATGGATACACCCCACAAAAGCATGTATTAAGGCAGGCCGGGCCCGGGCGGGTCGTGCACGCTGAGCCGTTTCGACGAGATCGGCGCAGATATCCGGCTCGGGTTCCGGCTCACCGATCTTGCCAATGAAGACATGAATTTCACCAAAGGGGACCCGGTACCCGTACTCAATTGAGCCGGTGTCGGGGCCCCAGTCCGCATCGTCGATGTAGAGCTTGCCGCGACGACTCTTGGTCATCCGGCCCACAGCATATCCCTTGAGCCCTTCGAAGCTGCCCTTCAAGAACTCAAATCCACCGTGCACGGGCCCCACGGTGGGCGCCAACTGTCGTGGAATTGTCACGGCAGATGTCCTCAAGCTAGGACTTAGTCGTGGAGCCATCGCAACTAGGAAGCTTGAAGGGGTTATGCGGGACAAGGAACACGAGGATTTATACTGGTTCTGCCCCTTACGATGAAGGTAAAAGCCTACGTCCAGTTTGAGGTGTTATTGATTAGGGTTACGATCGCCAGGGAGCTACACAGCAATGCCCGGCTCTCGATGAGATTGTCGTCGCCCTCGAACCGCTGCCGGGTCGTCCCTTTATATAGGGAGGCGGACGCCCAGCAGCCCTTAGAGACCCAGCCGGCTCATAAGAGCGTCCGGCTCGGACTATAAACAATACTTGCCTTACACTACAAGTCTACTATAACAATGATTGTAACTACGGGCTTTAAGCCATATCCGGGTCTCAACCCATCTCTGGCCCATCATCTTGAAACTTAGCTCCGGGCTTCTGGCTATGACCCTTATAGTAACCCGGCCCTCCTGGCAGGTGACTCCAAGGTCTATATCCTCAACAGTCACCCTCTTTACTTTCTTGCACACGCTATGTGGGTCAAATGATGATACCATGCCAACTTTCAACCTTTTCAGAGTTCATTTGAAATGCTTTTCAATTTCAGGGTCATATAGCTCAAAATAATCAGTAAATGCATGAAAAATAACAAATGAAGTCAGAAGGGTTGAAAATTGATGATGTGGCTTTGAATGGTGCGTTTTGAACACAGAAAAACTATGGAGTTCAAATAAGTTCAAAAAAATGAAATCCCTTTGTAACAGACGAGTTTCCGTATGAAACCCAGATACTTCGAAAGAGATTGTCCATTTTGTACACGAAGTGCATCCAGTTTTTGCCGTAACCCTCTCTACTTTCTCGCACATGCTATGTGGGTCAAATGATGATACCATGCCAACTTTCATCCTTTTCAGAGTTCATTTGAAATGCTTTCAATTTCAGGGTCTTATAGCTCAAAATAACCTGTAAATGCATGAAAAATAACAAATGAAGTCAGAAAGGGTTGAAAATCTATGATGTGGCTTTGAATGGTGCATTTTGAACACATATAAATTGTGGAGTGCAAATAAGTTCAAAAAAATGGAATCCCTTTGTAACAGACGAGTTTCCGAATGAAACCCTGATACTTCGAAAGAGATTGTCCGTTTTGTACACGAAGTGCATCCAGTTTTTGCCGTAACCCTCTCTGCATTCTTGCACATGCTATGTGGGTCAAATGATGATACCATGCCAACTTTCAACCTTTTCAGAGTTCATTTGAAATGCTTTTCCATTTCAGGGTCATATAGCTCAAAATAATCAGTAAATGCATGAAAAATAACAAATGAAGTCAGAAAGGGTTGAAAATTGATGATGTGGATTTGAATGGTGCATTTTGAACACAGAAAAATTGTGCAGTTCATATAAGTTCTAAAAATGAAATCCCTTTGTAACAGACGAGTTTCCGTATGAAACCGTGATACTTCGAAAGAGATTGTCCGTTTTGTACCCGAAGTGCATCCAGTTTTTGCCTTAATCCTCTCTACTTTCTTGCACATGCTATGTGGGTCAAATGATGATACCATGCCAACTTTCAACCTTTTTAGAGTTCATTTGAAATGCTTTTCAATTTCGGGGTCTTATAGCTCAAAATAATCAGTAAATGCATGAAAAATAATAAATGAAGTCAGAAAGGGTTGAAAATTGATGATGTGGCTTTGAATGGTGCATTTTGAACACAGAAAAACGACGGACTTCAAATAAGTTCAAAAAATGAAATCCCTTTGTAAGAGACGAGTTTCCGTATGAAACCCTGATACTTCGAAAGAGATTGTCCGTTTTGTAAACGAAGTGCATCCAGTTTTTGCCGTAAGCCTCTCTACTTTCTCGCACATGCTATGTGGCTCAAATGATGATACCATGCCAACTCTCAACCTTTTCAGAGTTCATTTGAAATGCTTTTCAATTTCAGGGTCTTACAGCTCAAACTAATCAGTAAATGCATGAAAAATAACAAATGAAGCAGAAAGGGTTGAAAATTGATGATCTGGCTTTGAATGGTGCAGTTTGAACACAGAAAAACGATGGACTTCAAATAAGTTCAAAAAAATTAAATCCCTTTGTAACAGACGAGTTTCCGTATGAAACCCTGATACTTCGAAAGAGATTGTCCGTTTTGTACACGAAGTGCATCCAGTTTTTGCCGTGACCCTCTCTAATTTCGTGCACATGCTATGTGGATGAAAGGACGATACCATGCCAACTTTCAACCTTTTCAGAGTTCATTTGAAATGCTTTTCAATTTCAGGGTCATACAGCTCAAAATAATCAGTAAATGCATGATAATTAACAAATGAAGTCAGAAAGGGTTGAAAATTGATGATGTGGCTTTGAATGGTGCATTTTGAACACAGAAAAATTGTGGAGTTCAAATAAGTTCAAAAAATGAAATCCCTTTGTAACAGATGAGTTTTCGTGTGAAACCGTGATACTTCGAAAGAGATTGTCCGTTTTGTACCCGAAGTGCATTCAGTTTTTGCCATAACCCTCTCTACTTTCTTGCACATGCTATGTGGGTCAAATGATGATACCATGCCAACTTTCAACCTTTTTAGAGTTCATTTGAAATGCTTTCAATTTCAGGGTCTTATAGCTCAAAATAACCTGTAAATGCATGAAAAATAACAAATGAAGTGAGAAAGGGTTGAAAATCTATGATGTGGCTTCGAATGGTGCATTTTGAACACATAAAAATTGTGGAGTGCAAAAAAGTTCAAAAAAATGAAATCCCTTTGTAAGAGACGAGTTTCCGTATGAAACCCTGATACTTCGAAAGAGATTGTCCGTTTTGTACACGAAGTGCATCCAGTTTTTGCCGTAATGCTCTCTACTTTCTCGCACATGCTATGTGGCTCAAATGATGATACCATGCCAACTTTCAACCTTTTCAGAGTTCATTTGAAATGTTTTTCAATTTCAGGGTCTTATAGCTCAAAATAATCAGTAAATGCATGAAAAATAACAAATGAAGTCAGAAGGGGTTAAAATTGATGATGTGGCTTTGAATGGTGCATTTTGGACACAGAAAAACTATGGAGTTCAAATAAGTTCAAAAAAATGAAATCCCTTTGTAACAGACGAGTTTAAGTATGAAACCCTGATACTTCGAAAGAGATTGTCCGTTTTGTACACGAAGTGCATCCAGTTTTTGCCGTAACCCTCTCTACTTTCTTGCACATGCTATGTGGGTCAAATGATGATACCATGCCAACTTTCAACCTTTTTAGAGTTCATTTGAAATGCTCTTCAATTTCAGGGTCTTATAGCTCAAAATAATCAGTAAATGCATCAAAAATAACAAATGAAGTCAGAAAGGGTTGAAAATTGATGATGTGGCTTTGAATGGTGCATTTTGAACACAGAAAAACTCTGGAGTTCAAATAAGTTCAAAAAAATGACATCCCTTTGTAACAGACGAGTTTCCGTATGAAACCCTGATACTTTGAAAGAGATTGTCCGTTTTGTACACGAAGTGCATCAAGGTTTTGCCGTCACCCTCTTTACTTTCTTGCACATGCTATGTGGGTCAAATGATGATACCATGCCAACTTTCAACCTTTTCAGAGTTCATTTGAAATGCTTTTCAATTTCAGGGTCATATAGCTCAAAATAATCAGTAAATGCATGAAAAATAACAAATGAAGTCAGAAGGGTTGAAAATTGATGATGTGGCTTTGAATGGTGCGTTTTGAACACAGAAAAACTATGGAGTTCAAATAAGTTCAAAAAAATGAAATCCCTTTGTAACAGACGAGTTTCCGTATGAAACCCAGATACTTCGAAAGAGGTTGTCCATTTTGTACACGAAGTGCATCCAGTTTTTGCCGTAACCCTCTCTACTTTCTCGCACATGCTATGTGGCTCAAATGATGATACCATGCCAACTTTCAACCTTTTCAGAGTTCATTTGAAATGCTTTTCAATTTCAGGGTCTTATAGCTCAAAATAACCTGTAAATGCATGAAAAATAACAAATGAAGTCAGAAAGGGTTGAAAATCTATGATGTGGCTTTGAATGGTGCATTTTGAACACATACAAATTGTGGAGTGCAAATAAGTTCAAAAAAATGGAATCCCTTTGTAACAGACGAGTTTCCGTATGAAACCCTGATACTTCGAAAGAGATTGTCCGTTTTGTACACGAAGTGCATCCAGTTTTTGCCGTAACCCTCTCTGCATTCTTGCACATGCTATGTGGGTCAAATGATGATACCATGCCAACTTTCAACCTTTTCAGAGTTCATTTGAAATGCTTTTCCATTTCAGGGTCATATAGCTCAAAATAATCAGTAAATGCATGAAAAATAACAAATGAAGTCAGAAAGGGTTGAAAATTTATGATGTGGCTTTGAATGGTGCATTTTGAACACAGAAAAACGACAGACTTCAAATAAGTTCAAAAAATAAAATCCCTTTGTGACAGACGAGTTTCCGTATGAAACCCTGATACTTCGAAAGAGATTGTCCGTTTTGTACACGAAGTGCATCCAGTTTTTGCCGTGACCCTCTCTACTTTCGTGCACATGCTATGTGGATGAAATGATGATACCATGCCAACTTTCAACCTTTTCAGAGTTCATTTGAAATGTTTTTCAATTTCAGGGTCTTATAGCTCAAAATAATCAGTAAATGCATGAAAAATAACAAATGAAGTCAGAAGGGTTGAAAATTGATGATGTGGCTTTGAATGGTGCATTTTGAACACAGAAAAACTCTGGAGTTCAAATAAGTTCAAAAAAATGAAATCCCTTTGTAACAGACGAGTTTCTATATGAAACCCTGATACTTCGAAAGAGATTGTCCGTTTTGTACACGAAGTGCATCCAGTTTTTGTCGTGACCCTCTCTAGTTTCGTGCACATGCTATGTGGATGAAAGGATGATACCATGCCAACTTTCAACCTTTCAGAGTTCATTTGAAATGCTTTTCAATTTCAGGGTCATACAACTCAAAATAATCAGTAAATGCATGAAAAATAACAAATGAAGTCAGAAAGGGTTGAAAATTGATGATGTGGCTTTGAATGGTGCATTTTGAACACAGAAAAATTGTGGAGTTCAAATAAGTTCAAAAAAATGAAATCCCTTTGTAACAGATGAGTTTTCGTGTGAAACCGTGATACTTCGAAAGAGATTGTCCGTTTTGTACCCGAAGTGCATCCAGTTTTTGCCATAACCCTCTCTACTTTCTTGCAATTGTTATGTGGGTCAAATGATGATACCATGCCAACTTTCAACCTTTTCAGAGTTCATTTGAAATGCTTTCAATTTCAGGGTCTTATAGCTCAAAATAACCTGTAAATGTATGAAAAATAACAAATGAAGTCAGAAAGGGTTGAAAATCTATGATGTGGCTTTGAATGGTGCATTTTGAACACATAAAAATTGTGGAGTGCAAATAAGTTCAAAAAAATGAAATCCCTTTGTAACAGGCGACTTTCCGTATGAAACCGTGATACTTCGAAAGAGATTGTCCGTTTTGTACCCGAAGTGCATCCAGTTTTTGTCGTAACCCTCTCTACTTTCATGCACATGCTATGTGGGTCAAATGATGATACCATGACAACTTTCAACCTTTTCAGAGTTCATTTGAAATGCTTTTCAATTTCGGGGTCTTATAGCTCAAAATAATCAGTAAATGCATGAAAAATAAAAAACGAAGTCAGAAAGGGTTGAAAATTGATGATGTGGCTTTGAATGGTGCATATTGAACACAGAAAAATGACGGACTTCAAATAAGTTCAAAAAATGAAATCCCTTTGTAAGGGACGAGTTTCCGTATGAAACCCTGATACTTCGAAAGAGATTGTCCGTTTTGTACACGAAGTGCATCCAGTTTTTGCCGTAAGCCTCTCTACTTTCTCGCACGTGCTATGAGGCTTAAATGATGATACCATGCCAACTCTCAACCTTTTCAGAGTTCATTTGAAATGCTTTTCAATTTCAAGGTCTTATAGCTCAAAATAATCAGTAAATGCATGAAAAATAATAAATGAAGTCAGAAAGGGTTGAAAATTGATAATCTGGCTTTGAATGGTGCATTTTGAACACGGAAAAATGACGGACTTCAAATAAGTTCAAAAAAATTAAATCCCTTTGTAACAGACGAGTTTCCGTATGAAACCCTGATACTTCGAAAGAGATTGTCCGTTTTGTACACGAAGTGCATCCAGTTTTTGCCGTAAGCCTCTCTACTTTCTCGCACGTGCTATGTGGCTCAAATGATGATACCATGCCAACTCTCAACCTTTTCAGAGTTCGTTTGAAATGCTTTTCAATTTCAGGGTCTTATAGCTCAAAATAATCAGTAAATGCATGAAAAATAATAAATGAAGTCAGAAAGGGTTGAAAATTGATAATCTGGCTTTGAATGGTGCATTTTGAACACGGAAAAATGATGGACTTCAAATAAGTTCAAAAAAATTAAATCCCTTTGTAATAGACGAGTTTCCGTATGAAACCCTGATACTTCGAAAGAGATTGTCCGTGTTGTACACGAAGTGCATCCAGTTTTTGCCGTGACCCTCTCTAGTTTCGTGCACATGCTATGTGGATGAAAGGATGATACCATGCCAACTTTCAACCTTTTCAGAGTTCATTTGAAATGTTTTTCAATTTCAGGGTCTTATAGCTCAAAATAATCAGTAAATGCATAAAAAATAACAAATGAAGTCAGAAGGGTTGAAAATTGATGATGTGGCTTTGAATGGTGCATTTTGAACACAGAAAAACTATGGAGTTCAAATAAGTTCAAAAAAATGAAATCCCTTTGTAACAGACGAGTTTCCGTATGAAACCCTGATAGTTCGAAAGAGATTGTCCGTTTTGTACACGAAGTGCATCCAGTTTTTGCCGTAACCCTCTCTGCATTCTTGCACATGCTATGTGGGTCAAATGATGATACCATGCCAACTTTCAACCTTTTCAGAGTTCATTGGAAATGCTTTTCCATTTCAGGGTCATATAGCTCAAAATAATCAGTAAATGCATGAAAAATAACAAATGAAGTCAGAAAGGGTTGAAAATTTATGATGTGGCTTTGAATGGTGCATTTTGAACACAGAAAAACGACAGACTTCAAATAAGTTCAAAAAATAAAATCCCTTTGTGACAGACGAGTTTCCGTATGAAACCCTGATACTTCGAAAGAGATTGTCCGTTTTGTACACGAAGTGCATCCAGTTTTTGCCGTGACCCTCTCTACTTTCGTGCACATGCTATGTGCATGAAATGATGATACCATGCCAACTTTCAACCTTTTCAGAGTTCATTTGAAATGTTTTTCAATTTCAGGGTCTTATAGCTCAAAATAATCAGTAAATGCATGAAAAATAACAAATGAAGTCAGAAGGGTTGAAAATTGATGATGTGGCTTTGAATGGTGCATTTTGAACACAGAAAAACTCTGGAGTTCAAACAAGTTCAAAAAAATGAAATCCCTTTGTAACAGACGAGTTTCTGTATGAAACCCTGATACTTCGAAAGAGATTGTCCGTTTTGTACACGAAGTGCATCCAGTTTTTGTCGTGACCCTCTCTAGTTTCGTGCACATGCTATGTGGATGAAAGGATGATACCATGCCAACTTTCAACCTTTCAGAGTTCATTTGAAATGCTTTTCAATTTCAGGGTCATACAACTCAAAATAATCAGTAAATGCATGAAAAATAACAAATGAAGTCAGAAAGGGTTGAAAATTGATGATGTGGCTTTGAATGGTGCATTTTGAACACAGAAAAATTGTGGAGTTCAAATAAGTTCAAAAAAATGAAATCCCTTTGTAATAGATGAGTTTTCGTGTGAAACCGTGATACTTCGAAAGAGATTGTCCGTTTTGTACCCGAAGTGCATCCAGTTTTTGCCATAACCCTCTCTACTTTCTTGCAATTGTTATGTGGGTCAAATGATGATACCATGCCAACTTTCAACCTTTTCAGAGTTCATTTGAAATGCTTTCAATTTCAGGGTCTGATAGCTCAAAATAACCTGTAAATGTATGAAAAATAACAAATGAAGTCAGAAAGGGTTGAAAATCTATGATGTGGCTTTGAATGGTGCATTTTGAACACATAAAAATTGTGGAGTGCAAATAAGTTCAAAAAAATGAAATCCCTTTGTAAGAGACGACTTTCCGTACGAAACCCTGATACTTCGAAAGAGATTGTCCGTTTTGTACACGAAGTGCATCCAGTTTTTGCCGTAACCCTCTCTGCATTCTTGCACATGCTATATGGGTAAAATGATGATACCATGCCAACTTTCAACCTTTTCAGAGTTCATTTGAAATGCTTTTCCATTTCAGGGTCATATAGCTCAAAATAATCAGTAAATGCATGAAAAATAACAAATGAAGTCAGAAAGGGTTGAAAATTTATGATGTGGCTTTGAATGGTGCATTTTGAACACAGAAAAACGACAGACTTCAAATAAGTTCAAAAAATAAAATCCCTTTGTGACAGACGAGTTTCCGTATGAAACCCTGATACTTCGAAAGAGATTGTCCGTTTTGTACACGAAGTGCATCCAGTTTTTGCCGTGACCCTCTCTACTTTCGTGCACATGCTATGTGGATGAAATGATGATACCATGCCAACTTTCAACCTTTTCAGAGTTCATTTGAAATGTTTTTCAATTTCAGGGTCTTATAGCTCAAAATAATCAGTAAATGCATGAAAAATAACAAATGAAGTCAGAAGGGTTGAAAATTGATGATGTGGCTTTGAATGGTGCATTTTGAACACAGAAAAACTCTGGATTTCAAATAAGTTCAAAAAAATGAAATCCCTTTGTAACAGACGAGTTTCTGTATGAAACCCTGATACTTCGAAAGAGATTGTCCGTTTTGTACACGAAGTGCATCCAGTTTTTGTCGTGACCCTCTCTAGTTTCGTGCACATGCTATGTGGATGAAAGGATGATACCATGCCAACTTTCAACCTTTCAGAGTTCATTTGAAATGCTTTTCAATTTCAGGGTCATACAACTCAAAATAATCAGTAAATGCATGAAAAATAACAAATGAAGTCAGAAAGGGTTGAAAATTGATGATGTGGCTTTGAATGGTGCATTTTGAACACAGAAAAATTGTGGAGTTCAAATAAGTTCAAAAAATGAAATCCCTTTGTAACAGATGAGTTTTCGTGTGAAACCGTGATACTTCGAAAGAGATTGTCCGTTTTGTACCCGAAGTGCATCCAGTTTTTGCCATAACCCTCTCTACTTTCTTGCAATTGTTATGTGGGTCAAATGATGATACCATGCCAACTTTCAACCTTTTCAGAGTTCATTTGAAATGGTTTCAATTTCAGGGTCTTATAGCTCAAAATAACCTGTAAATGTATGAAAAATAACAAATGAAGTCAGAAAGGGTTGAAAATCTATGATGTGGCTTTGAATCGTGCATTTTGAACACATAAAAATTGTGGAGTGCAAATAAGTTCAAAAAAATGAAATCCCTTTGTAACAGGCGACTTTCCGTATGAAACCGTGATACTTCGAAAGAGATTGTCCGTTTTGTACCCGAAGTGCATCCAGTTTTTGTCGTAACCCTCTCTACTTTCATGCACATGCTATGTGGGTCAAATGATGATACCATGACAACTTTCAACCTTTTCAGAGTTCATTTGAAATGCTTTTCAATTTCGGGGTCTTATAGCTCAAAATAATCAGTAAATGCATGAAAAATAACAAATGAAGTCAGAAGGGTTGAAAATTGATGATGTGGCTTTGAATGGTGCATTTTGAACACAGAAAAACTATGGAGTTCAAATAAGTTCAAAAAAATGAAATCCCTTTGTAACAGACGAGTTTCCGTATGAAACCCTGATAGTTCGAAAGAGATTGTCCGTTTTGTACACGAAGTGCATCCAGTTTTTGCCGTAACCCTCTCTGCATTCTTGCACATGCTATGTGGGTCAAATGATGATACCATGCCAACTTTCAACCTTTTCAGAGTTCATTGGAAATGCTTTTCCATTTCAGGGTCATATAGCTCAAAATAATCAGTAAATGCATGAAAAATAACAAATGAAGTCAGAAAGGGTTGAAAATTTATGATGTGGCTTTGAATGGTGCATTTTGAACACAGAAAAACGACAGACTTCAAATAAGTTCAAAAAATAAAATCCCTTTGTGACAGACGAGTTTCCGTATGAAACCCTGATACTTCGAAAGAGATTGTCCGTTTTGTACACGAAGTGCATCCAGTTTTTGCCGTGACCCTCTCTACTTTCGTGCACATGCTATGTGCATGAAATGATGATACCATGCCAACTTTCAACCTTTTCAGAGTTCATTTGAAATGTTTTTCAATTTCAGGGTCTTATAGCTCAAAATAATCAGTAAATGCATGAAAAATAACAAATGAAGTCAGAAGGGTTGAAAATTGATGATGTGGCTTTGAATGGTGCATTTTGAACACAGAAAAACTCTGGAGTTCAAACAAGTTCAAAAAAATGAAATCCCTTTGTAACAGACGAGTTTCTGTATGAAACCCTGATACTTCAAAAGAGATTGTCCGTTTTGTACACGAAGTGCATCCAGTTTTTGTCGTGACCCTCTCTAGTTTCGTGCACATGCTATGTGGATGAAAGGATGATACCATGCCAACTTTCAACCTTTCAGAGTTCATTTGAAATGCTTTTCAATTTCACGGTCATACAACTCAAAATAATCAGTAAATGCATGAAAAATAACAAATGAAGTCAGAAAGGGTTGAAAATTGATGATGTGGCTTTGAATGGTGCATTTTGAACACAGAAAAATTGTGGAGTTCAAATAAGTTCAAAAAAATGAAATCCCTTTGTAATAGATGAGTTTTCGTGTGAAACCGTGATACTTCGAAAGAGATTGTCCGTTTTGTACCCGAAGTGCATCCAGTTTTTGCCATAACCCTCTCTACTTTCTTGCAATTGTTATGTGGGTCAAATGATGATACCATGCCAACTTTCAACCTTTTCAGAGTTCATTTGAAATGCTTTCAATTTCAGGGTCTTATAGCTCAAAATAACCTGTAAATGTATGAAAAATAACAAATGAAGTCAGAAAGGGTTGAAAATCTATGATGTGGCTTTGAATGGTGCATTTTGAACACATAAAAATTGTGGAGTGCAAATAAGTTCAAAAAAATGAAATCCCTTTGTAAGAGACGACTTTCCGTACGAAACCCTGATACTTCGAAAGAGATTGTCCGTTTTGTACACGAAGTGCATCCAGTTTTTGCCGTAACCCTCTCTGCATTCTTGCACATGCTATATGGGTAAAATGATGATACCATGCCAACTTTCAACCTTTTCAGAGTTCATTTGAAATGCTTTTCCATTTCAGGGTCATATAGCTCAAAATAATCAGTAAATGCATGAAAAATAACAAATGAAGTCAGAAAGGGTTGAAAATTTATGATGTGGCTTTGAATGGTGCATTTTGAACACAGAAAAACGACAGACTTCAAATAAGTTCAAAAAATAAAATCCCTTTGTGACAGACGAGTTTCCGTATGAAACCCTGATACTTCGAAAGAGATTGTCCGTTTTGTACACGAAGTGCATCCAGTTTTTGCCGTGACCCTCTCTACTTTCGTGCACATGCTATGTGGATGAAATGATGATACCATGCCAACTTTCAACCTTTTCAGAGTTCATTTGAAATGTTTTTCAATTTCAGGGTCTTATAGCTCAAAATAATCAGTAAATGCATGAAAAATAACAAATGAAGTCAGAAGGGTTGAAAATTGATGATGTGGCTTTGAATGGTGCATTTTGAACACAGAAAAACTCTGGATTTCAAATAAGTTCAAAAAAATGAAATCCCTTTGTAACAGACGAGTTTCTGTATGAAACCCTGATACTTCGAAAGAGATTGTCCGTTTTGTACACGAAGTGCATCCAGTTTTTGTCGTGACCCTCTCTAGTTTCGTGCACATGCTATGTGGATGAAAGGATGATACCATGCCAACTTTCAACCTTTCAGAGTTCATTTGAAATGCTTTTCAATTTCAGGGTCATACAACTCAAAATAATCAGTAAATGCATGAAAAATAACAAATGAAGTCAGAAAGGGTTGAAAATTGATGATGTGGCTTTGAATGGTGCATTTTGAACACAGAAAAATTGTGGAGTTCAAATAAGTTCAAAAAATGAAATCCCTTTGTAACAGATGAGTTTTCGTGTGAAACCGTGATACTTCGAAAGAGATTGTCCGTTTTGTACCCGAAGTGCATCCAGTTTTTGCCATAACCCTCTCTACTTTCTTGAAATTGTTATGTGGGTCAAATGATGATACCATGCCAACTTTCAACCTTTTCAGAGTTCATTTGAAATGGTTTCAATTTCAGGGTCTTATAGCTCAAAATAACCTGTAAATGTATGAAAAATAACAAATGAAGTCAGAAAGGGTTGAAAATCTATGATGTGGCTTTGAATCGTGCATTTTGAACACATAAAAATTGTGGAGTGCAAATAAGTTCAAAAAAATGAAATCCCTTTGTAACAGGCGACTTTCCGTATGAAACCGTGATACTTCGAAAGAGATTGTCCGTTTTGTACCCGAAGTGCATCCAGTTTTTGTCGTAACCCTCTCTACTTTCATGCACATGCTATGTGGGTCAAATGATGATACCATGACAACTTTCAACCTTTTCAGAGTTCATTTGAAATGCTTTTCAATTTCGGGGTCTTATAGCTCAAAATAATCAGTAAATGCATGAAAAATAACAAATGAAGTCAGAAGGGTTGAAAATTGATGATGTGGCTTTGAATGGTGCATTTTGAACACAGAAAAACTATGGAGTTCAAATAAGTTCAAAAAAATGAAATCCCTTTGTAACAGACGAGTTTCCGTATGAAACCCTGATACTTCGAAAGAGATTGTCCGTTTTGTACACGAAGTGCATCCAGTTTTTGCCGTAACCCTCTCTGCATTCTTGCACATGCTATGTGGGTCAAATGATGATACCATGCCAACTTTCAACCTTTTCAGAGTTCATTTGAAATGCTTTTCCATTTCAGGGTCATATAGCTCAAAATAATCAGTAAATGCATGAAAAATAACAAATGAAGTCAGAAAGGGTTGAAAATTTATGATGTGGCTTTGAATGGTGCATTTTGAACACAGAAAAACGACAGACTTCAAATAAGTTCAAAAAATAAAATCCCTTTGTGACAGACGAGTTTCCGTGTGAAACCCTGATACTTCGAAAGAGATTGTCCGTTTTGTACACGAAGTGCATCCAGTTTTTGCCGTGACCCTCTCTACTTTCGTGCACATGCTATGTGGATGAAATGATGATACCATGCCAACTTTCAACCTTTTCAGAGTTCATTTGAAATGTTTTTCAATTTCAGGGTCTTATAGCTCAAAATAATCAGTAAATGCATGAAAAATAACAAATGAAGTCAGAAGGGTTGAAAATTGATGATGTGGCTTTGAATGGTGCATTTTGAACACAGAAAAACTCTAGATTTCAAATAAGTTCAAAAAAATGAAATCCCTTTGTAACAGACGACTTTCCGTATGAAACCGAGATACTTCGAAAGAGATTGTCCGTTTTGTACCCGAAGTGCTTCCAGTTTTTGCCGTAACCCTCTCTACTTTCTTGCACATGCTATGTGGGTCAAATGATGATACCATGCCAACTTTCAACCTTTTCAGAGTTCATTTGAAATGCTTTTCAATTTCAGGGTCATACAGCTCAAAATAATCAGTAAATGCATGAAAAATAACAAATGAAGTCAGAAAGGGTTGAAAATCGATGCTGTGGCTTTGAATGGTGCATTTTGAACACAGAAAAATTGTGGAATTCAAATAAGTTCAAAAAATGAAATCTCTTTGTAACAGATGAGTTTTCGTGTGAAACCGTGATACTTCAAAAGAGATTGTCCGTTTTGTACCCGAAGTGCATTCAGTTTTTGCCATAACCCTCTCTACTTTCTTGCACATGTTATGTGGGTCAAATGATGATACCATGCCAACTTTCAACCTTTTCAGAGTTCATTTGAAATGCTTTCAATTTCAGGGTCTTATAGCTCAAAATAACCTGTAAATGCATGAAAAATAACAAATGAAGTCAGAAAGGGTTGAAAATCTATGATGTGGCTTTGAATGGTGCATTTTGAACACATAAAAATTGTGGAGTGCAAATAAGTTCAAAAAAATGAAATCCCTTTGTAAGAGACGAGTTTCCGTATGAAACCCTGATACTTCGAAAGAGATTGTCCGTTTTGTACACGAAGTGCATCCAGTTTTTGCCGTGACCCTCTCTACTTTCTCGCACATGCTATGTGGCTTAAATGATGATACCATGCCAACTTTCAACCTTTTCTGAGTTCATTTGAAATGCTTTTCAATTTCAGGGTCATATAGCTCAAAATAATCAGTAAATGCATGAAAAATAACAAATGTAGTCAGAAAGGGTTGAAAATTGATGATGTGGATTTGAATGGTGCATTTTGAACACAGAAAAATTGTGGAGTTCAAATAAGTTCAAAAAATGAAATCCCTTTGTAACAGACGACTTTCCGTATGAAACCGTGATACTTCGAAAGAGATTGTCCGTTTTGTACCCGAAGTGCATCCAGTTTTTGCCGTAACCCTCTCTACTTTCTGGCACATGCTATGTGGGTCAAATGATGATACCATGCCAACTTTCAACCTTTTCAGAGTTCATTTGAAATGCTTTTCAATTTCGGGGTCTTATAGCTCAAAATAATCAGTAAATGCATGAAAAATAAAAAACGAAGTCAGAAAGGGTTGAAAATTGATGATGTGGCTTTGAATGGTGCATTTTGAACACAGAAAAACGACGGACTTCAAATAAGTTCAAAAAAATGAAATCCCTTTGTAAGGGACGAGTTTCCGTATGAAACCCTGATACTTCGAAAGTGATTGTCCGTTTTGTACACGAAGTGCATCCAGTTTTTGCCGTAAGCCTCTCTACTTTCTCGCACATGCTATGTGGCTCAAATGATGATACCATGCCAACTCTCAACCTTTTCAGAGTTCATTTGAAATGCTTTTCAATTTCAGGGTCTTATAGCTCAAAATAATCAGTAAATGCATGAAAAATAATAAATGTAGTCAGAAAGGGTTGAAAATTGATAATCTGGCTTTGAATGGTGCATTTTGAACACGGAAAAACGATGGACTTCAAATAAGTTCAAAAAAATTAAATCCCTTTGTAACAGACGAGTTTCCGTATGAAACCCTGATACTTCGAAAGAGATTGTCCGTTTTGTACACGAAGTGCATCCAGTTTTTGCCGTGACCCTCTCTAGTTTCGTGCACATGCTATGTGGATGAAAGGATGATACCATGCCAACTTTCAACCTTTTCAGAGTTCATTTGAAATGTTTTTCAATTTCAGGGTCTTATAGCTCAAAATAATCAGTAAATGCATGAAAAATAACAAATGAAGTCAGAAGGGTTGAAAATTGATGATGTGGCTTTGAATGGTGCATTTTGAACACAGAAAAACTATGGAGTTCAAATAAGTTCAAAAAAATGAAATCCCTTTGTAACAGACGAGTTTCCGTAAGAAACCCTGATAGTTCGAAAGAGATTGTCCGTTTTGTACACGAAGTGCATCCAGTTTTTGCCGTAACCCTCTCTGCATTCTTGCACATGCTATGTGGGTCAAATGATGATACCATGCCAAGTTTCAACCTTTTCAGAGTTCATTTGAAATGCTTTTCCATTTCAGGGTCATATAGCTCAAAATAATCAGTAAATGCATGAAAAATAACAAATGAAGTCAGAAAGGGTTGAAAATTGATGATGTGGCTTTGAATGGTGCATTTTGAACACAGAAAAACGACAGACTTCAAATAAGTTCGAAAAATAAAATCCCTTTGTGACAGACGAGTTTCCGTATGAAACCCTGATACTTCGAAAGAGATTGTCCGTTTTGTACACGAAGTGCATCCAGTTTTTGCCGTGACCCTCTCTACTTTCGTGCACATGCTATGTGGATGAAATGATGATACCATGCCAACTTTCAACCTTTTCAGAGTTCATTTGAAATGTTTTTCAATTTCAGGGTCTTATAGCTCAAAATAATCAGTAAATTCATGAAAAATAACAAATGAAGTCAGAAGGGTTGAAAATTGATGATGTGGCTTTGAATGGTGCATTTTGAACACAGAAAAACTATGGAGTTCAAATAAGTTCAAAAAAATGAAATCCTTTTGTAACAGACGAGTTTCCGTATGAAACCCTGATACTTCGAAAGAGATTGTCCGTTTTGTACACGAAGTGCATCCAGTTTTTGCCGTAACCCTCTCTACTTTCTTTCACATGCTATGTGGGTCAACTGATGATACCATGCCAACTTTCAACCTTTTTAGAGTTCATTTGAAATGCTCTTCAATTTCAGGGTCATATAGCTCAAAATATTCAGTAAATGCATCAAAAATAACAAATGAACTCGGAAAGGGTTGAAAATTGATGATGTGGCTTTGAATGGTGCATTTTGAACACAGAAAAATTGTGGAGTTCAAATAAGTTCAAAAAAATTGAAATCCCTTTGTAACAGACGAGTTTCCGTATGAAACCGTGATACTTCGAAAGAGATTGTCCGTTTTGTACCCGAAGTGCATCAAGTTTTAGCCGTAACCCTCTCTACTTTCTTGCACATGCTATGTGGGTCAAATGATGATACCATGCCAACTTTCAACCTTTTGAGAGTTCATTTGAAATGCTTTTCAATTTTAGGGTCTTATAGCTCAAAATAATCAGTAAATGCATGAAAAATAATAAATGAAGTCAGAAAGGGTTGAAAATTGATGATGTGGCTTTGAATGGTGCATTTTGAACACAGAAAAACGACGGACTTCAAATAAGTTCAAAAAATGAAATCCCTTTGTAACAGACGAGTTTCCGTATGAAACCCTGATACTTCGAAAGAGATTGTCCGTTTTGTACACAAAGTGCATCCAGTTTTTGCCGTGACCCTCTCTAGTTTCGTGCACATGCTATGTGGGTGAAAGGATGATACCATGCCAACTTTCAACCTTTTCAGAGTTCATTTGAAATGTTTTTCAATTTCAGGGTCTTATAGCTCAAAATAATCAGTAAATGCATGAAAAATAACAAATGAAGTCAGAAGGGTTGAAAATTGATGATGTGGCTTTGAATGGTGCATTTTGAACACAGAAAAACTATGGAGTTCAAATAAGTTCAAAAAAATGAAATCCCTTTGTAACAGACTAGTTTCCGTATGAAACCCTGATACTTCGAAAGAGATTGTCCGTTTTGTACACGAAGTGCATCCAGTTTTTGCCGTAACCCTCTCTACTTTCTTGCACATGCTATCTGGGTCAAATGATGATACCATGCCAACTTTCAACCTTTTTAGAGTTCATTTGAAATGCTCTTCAATTTCAGGGTCTTATAGCTCAAAATAATCAGTAAATGCATCAAAAATAACAAATTAAGTCAGAAAGGGTTGAAAATTGATGATGTGGCTTTGAATGGTGCATTTTGAACATAGAAAAACTCTGGAGTTCAAATAAGTTCAAAAAAATGAAATCCCTTTGTAACAGACGAGTTTCCGTATGAAACCCTGATACTTCAAAAGAGATTGTCCGTTTTGTACACGAAGTGCATCCAGTTTTTGCCGTCACCCTCTTTACTTTCTTGCACATGCTATGTGGGTCAAATGATGATACCATGCCAACTTTCAACGTTTTCAGAGTTCATTTGAACTGCTTTTCAATTTCAGGGTCATATAGCTCAAAATAATCAGTAAATGCATGAAAATTAACAAATGAACTCAGAAAGGGTTGAAAATTGATGATGTGGCTTTGAATGGTGCATTTTGAACACAGAAAAATTGTGGAGTTCAAATAAGTTCAAAAAAATTGAAATCCCTTTGTAACAGATGAGTTTCCGTATGAAACCGTGATACTTTGAAAGAGATTGTCCATTTTGTACCGGAAGTGCATCCAGTTTTTGCCGTAACCCTCTCTACTTTCTTGCACATGCTATGTGGGTCAAATGATGATACCATGCCAACTTTCAACCTTTTCAGAGTTCATTTGAAATGCTTTTCAATTTCGGGGTCTTATAGCTCAAAATAATCAGTAAATGCATGAAAAATAAAAAACGAAGTCAGAAAGGGTTGAAAATTGATGATGTGGCTTTGAATGGTGCATTTTGAACACAGAAAAACGACGGACTTCAAATAAGTTCAAAAAAATGAAATCCCTTTGTAAGGGACGAGTTTCCGTATGAAACCCTGATACTTCGAAAGTGATTGTCCGTTTTGTACACGAAGTGCATCCAGTTTTTGCCGTAAGCCTCTCTACTTTCTCGCACATGCTATGTGGCTCAAATGATGATACCATGCCAACTCTCAACCTTTTCAGAGTTCATTTGAAATGCTTTTCAATTTCAGGGTCTTATCGCTCAAAATAATCAGTAAATGCAGGAAAAATAATAAATGAAGTCAGAAAGGGTTGAAAATTGATAATCTGGCTTTGAATGGTGCATTTTGAACACGGAAAAACGATGGACTTCAAATAAGTTCAAAAAAATTAAATCTCTTTGTAACAGACGAGTTTCCGTATGAAACCCTGATACTTCGAAAGAGATTGTCCGTTTTGTACACGAAGTGCATCCAGTTTTTGCCGTGACCCTCTCTAGTTTCGTGCACATGCTATGTGGATGAAAGGATGATACCATGCCAACTTTCAACCTTTTCAGAGTTCATTTGAAATGTTTTTCAATTTCAGGGTCTTATAGCTCAAAATAATCAGTAAATGCATGAAAAATAACAAATGAAGTCAGAAGGGTTGAAAATTGATGATGTGGCTTTGAATGGTGCATTTTGAACACAGAAAAACTATGGAGTTCAAATAAGTTCAAAAAAATGAAATCCCTTTGTAACAGACGAGTTTCCGTAAGAAACCCTGATAGTTCGAAAGAGATTGTCCGTTTTGTACACGAAGTGCATCCAGTTTTTGCCGTAACCCTCTCTGCATTCTTGCACATGCTATGTGGGTCAAATGATGATACCATGCCAACTTTCAACCTTTTCAGAGTTCATTTGAAATGCTTTTCCATTTCAGGGTCATATAGCTCAAAATAATCAGTAAATGCATGAAAAATAACAAATGAAGTCAGAAAGGGTTGAAAGTTGATGATGTGGCTTTGAATGGTGCATTTTGAACACAGAAAAACGACAGACTTCAAGTTCGAAAAATAAAATCCCTTTGTGACAGACGAGTTTCCGTATGAAACCCTGATACTTCGAAAGAGATTGTCCGTTTTGTACACGAAGTGCATCCAGTTTTTGCCGTGACCCTCTCTAGTTTCGTGCACATGCTATGTGGATGAAATGATGATACCATGCCAACTTTCAACCTTTTCAGAGTTCATTTGAAATTGTTTTCAATTTCAGGGTCATATAGCTCGAAATATTCAGTAAATGCATCAAAAATAACAAATGAACTCAGAAAGGGTTGAAAATTGATGATGTGGCTTTGAATGGTGCATTTTGAACACAGAAAAATTGTGGAGTTCAAATAAGTTCAAAAAAATGAAATCCTTTTGTAACAGACGAGTTTCCGTATGAAACCCTGATACTTCGAAAGAGATTGTCCGTTTTGTACACGAAGTGCATCCAGTTTTTGCCGTAACCCTCTCTACTTTCTTTCACATGCTATGTGGGTCAACTGATGATACCATGCCAACTTTCAACCTTTTTAGAGTTCATTTGAAATGCTCTTCAATTTCAGGGTCATATAGCTCAAAATATTCAGTAAATGCATCAAAAATAACAAATGAACTCAGAAAGGGTTGAAAATTGATGATGTGGCTTTGAATGGTGCATTTTGAACACAGAAAAATTGTGGAGTTCAAATAAGTTCAAAAAAATTGAAATCCCTTTGTAACAGACGAGTTTCCGTATGAAACCGTGATACTTCGAAAGAGATTGTCCGTTTTGTACCCGAAGTGCATCCAGTTTTAGCCGTAACCCTCTCTACTTTCTTGCACATGCTATGTGGGTCAAATGATGATACCATGCCAACTTTCAACCTTTTGAGAGTTCATTTGAAATGCTTTTCAATTTTAGGGTCTTATAGCTCAAAATAATCAGTAAATGCATGAAAAATAATAAATGAAGTCAGAAAGGGTTGAAAATTGATGATGTGGCTTTGAATGGTGCATTTTGAACACAGAAAAACGACGGACTTCAAATAAGTTCAAAAAATGAAATCCCTTTGTAACAGACGAGTTTCCGTATGAAACCCTGATACTTCGAAAGAGATTGTCCGTTTTGTACACAAAGTGCATCCAGTTTTTGCCGTGACCCTCTCTAGTTTCGTGCACATGCTATGTGGGTGAAAGGATGATACCATGCCAACTTTCAACCTTTTCAGAGTTCATTTGAATTGTTTTTCAATTTCAGGGTCTTATAGCTCAAAATAATCAGTAAATGCATGAAAAATAACAAATGAAGTCAGAAGGGTTGAAAATTGATGATGTGGCTTTGAATGGTGCATTTTGAACACAGAAAAACTATGGAGTTCAAATAAGTTCAAAAAAATGAAATCCCTTTGTAACAGACGAGTTTCCGTATGAAACCCTGATACTTCGAAAGAGATTGTCCGTTTTGTACACGAAGTGCATCCAGTTTTTGCCGTAACCCTCTCTACTTTCTTGCACATGCTATCTGGGTCAAATGATGATACCATGCCAACTTTCAACCTTTTTAGAGTTCATTTGAAATGCTCTTCAATTTCAGGGTCTTATAGCTCAAAATAATCAGTAAATGCATCAAAAATAACAAATTAAGTCAGAAAGGGTTGAAAATTGATGATGTGGCTTTGAATGGTGCATTTTGAAAACAGAAAAACTCTGGAGTTCAAATAAGTTCAAAAAAATGAAATCCCTTTGTAACAGACGAGTTTCCGTATGAAACCCTGATACTTCGAAAGAGATTGTCCGTTTTGTACACGAAGTGCATCCAGTTTTTGCCGTCACCCTCTTTACTTTCTTGCACATGCTATGTGGGTCAAATGATGATACCATGCCAACTTTCAACGTTTTCAGAGTTCATTTGAACTGGTTTTCAATTTCAGGGTCATATAGCTCAAAATAATCAGTAAATGCATGAAAATTAACAAATGAACTCAGAAAGGGTTGAAAATTGATGATGTGGCTTTGAATGGTGCATTTTGAACACAGAAAAATTGTGGAGTTCAAATAAGTTCAAAAAAATTGAAATCCCTTTGTAACAGATGAGTTTCCGTATGAAACCGTGATACTTCGAAAGAGATTGTCCATTTTGTACCGGAAGTGCATCCAGTTTTTGCCGTAACCCTCTCTACTTTGTTGCACATGCTATGTGGGTCAAATGATGATACCATGCCAACTTTCAACCTTTTCAGAGTTCATTTGAAAGGCTTTAAAATTTTAGGGTCTTATAGCTCAACATAATCAGTAAATGCATGAAAAATAATAAATGAAGTCAGAAAGGGTTGAAAATTGATGATGTGGCTTTGAATGGTGCATTTTGAACACAGAAATACGACGGACTTCAAATAAGTTCAAAAAATGAAATCCCTTTGTAACGGACGAGTTTCCATATGAAACCCTGATACTTCGAAAGAGATTGTCCGTTTTGTACACAAAGTGCATCCAGTTTTTGCCATGACCCTCTCTACTTTCGTGCACATGCTATGTGGATGAAATGATGATAGCATGCCAACTTTCAACCTTTTCAGAGTTCATTTGAAATGTTTTTCAATTTCAGGGTCTTATAGCTCAAAATAATCAGTAAATGCATGAAAAATAACAACTAAAGTCAGAAGGGTCGAAAATTGATGATGTGGCTTCGAATGGTGCATTCTGAACACAGAAAAACTCTGGAGTTCAAATAAGTTCAAACAAATGAAATCCCTTTGTAACAGACGAGTTTCCGTATGAAACCCTAATACTTCGAGAGAGATTGTCCGTTTTGTACACGAAGTGCATCCAGTTTTTGCCGTAACCCTCTCTACTTTCTTGCACATGCTATCTGGGTCAAATGATGATACCATGCCAACTTTCACCCTTTTTAGAGTTCATTTGAAATGCTCTTCAATTTCAGTGTCTTATAGCTCAAAATAATCAGTAAATGCATGAAAAATAACAAATGAAGTCAGAAAGGGCTGAAAATTGATGATGTGGCTTTGAATGGTGCATTTTGAACACAGAAAAATTGTGGAGTTCAAATAAGTTCAAAAAAAATGAAATCCCTTTGTAACAGACGAGTTTCCGTATGAAAACCTGATACTTCGAAAGAGATTGTCCGTTTTGTACACGAAGTGCATCCAGTTTTTGCCGTCACCCTCTTTACTTTCTTGCACATGCTATGTGGGTCAAATGATGATACAGTGCGAACTTTCAACGTTTTCATAGTTCATTTGAAATGCTTTTCAATTTCAGGGTCATATAGCTCAAAATAATCAGTAAATGCATGAAAATTAACAAATGAACTCAGAAAGGGTTGAAAATTGATGATGTGGCTTTGAATGGTGCATTTTGAACACAGAAAAATTGTGGAGTTCAAATAAGTTCAAAAAAATTGAAATCCCTTTGTAACAGACGAGTTTCCGTATGAAACCGTGATACTTCGAAAGAGATTGTCCATTTTGTACCGGAAGTGCATCCAGTTTTTGCCGTAACCCTCTCTACTTTCTTGCACATGCTATGTGGGTCAAATGATGATACCATGCCAACTTTCAACCTTTTCAGAGTTCATTTGAAATGCTTTACAATTTTAGGGTCTTATAGCTCAAAATAATCAGTAAATGCATGAAAAATAATAAATGAAGTCAGAAAGGGTTGAAAATTGATGATGTGGCTTTGAATGGTGCATTTTGAACACAAAAAAACGACGGACATCAAATAAGTTCAAAAAATGAAATCCCTTTGTAACAGACGAGTTTCCGTATGAAACCCTGATACTTCGAAAGAGATTGTCCGTTTTGTACACAAAGTGCATCCAGTTTTTGCCGTGACCCTCTCTACTTTCGTGCACATGCTATGTGGATGAAATGATGATAGCACGCCAACTTTCAACCTTTTCAGAGTTCATTTGAAATGTTTTTCAATTTCAGGGTCTTATAGCTCAAAATAATCAGTAAATGCATGAAAAATAACAACTTAAGTCAGAAGGGTTGAAAATTGATGATGTGGCTTCGAATGGTGCATTCTGAACACAGAAAAACTCTGGAGTTCAGATAAGTTCAAAAAAATGAAATCCCTTTGTAACAGACGAGTTTCCGTATGAAACCCTGATACTTCGAGAGAGATTGTCCGTTTTGTACACGAAGTGCATCCAGTTTTTGCCGTAACCCTCTCTACTTTCTTGCACATGCTATCTGGGTCAAATGATGATACCATGCCAACTTTCAACCTTTTTAGAGTTCATTTGAAATGCTCTTCAATTTCAGGGTCTTATAGCTCAAAATAATCAGTAAATGCATCAAAAATAACAAATGAAGTCAGAAAGGGTTGAAAATTGATGATGTGGCATTGAATGGTGCATTTTGAACACAGAAAAACTCTGGAGTTCAAATAAGTTCAAAAAAATGAAATCCCTTTGTAACAGACGAGTTTCCGTATGAAACCCTGATACTTCGAAAGAGATTGTCCGTTTTGTACACGAAGTGCATCCAGTTTTTGCCGTCACCCTCTTTACTTTCTTGCACATGCTATGTGGGTCAAATGATGATACAATGCCAACTTTCAACGTTTTGAGAGTTCATTTGAAATGATTTTCAATTTCAGGGTCTTATAGCTCAAAATAATCAGTAAATGCATGAAAAATAATAAATGAAGTTAGAAAGGGTTGAAAATTGATGATGTGGCTTTGAATGGTGCATTTTCAATACAGAAAAACGACGGACTTCAAATAAGTTCAAAAAATGAAATTCCTTTGTAACAGACGAATTTCCGTATGAAACCCTGATACTTCGAAAGAGATTGTCCGTTTTGTACACAAAGTGCATCCAGTTTTTGCCGTGACCCTCTCTACTTTCGTGCACATGCTATGTTGATAAAATGATGATATCATGCCAACTTTCAACCTTTTCAGAGTTCATTTGAAATGTTTTTGAATTTCAGGGTCTTATAGCTCAAAATAATCAGTAAATGCATGAAAAATAACAAATGAAGTCAGAAGGGTTGAAAATTGATGATGTGGCTTCGAATGGTGCATTCTGAACACAGAAAAACTCTGGAGTTCAAATAAGTTCAAAAAAATGAAATCCCTTTGTAACAGACGAGTTTTCGTATGAAACCCTGATACTTCGAAAGAGATTGTCCGTTTTGTACACGAAGTGCATCCAGTTTTTGTCGTAACCCTCTCTGCATTCTGCACATGCTATGTGGGTCAAATGATGATACCATGCAAACTTTCAACCTTTTCAGAGTTCATTTGAAATGCTTTTCAATTTCAGGGTCATATAGCTAAAAATAATTAGTAAATGCATGAAAAATAACAAATGAAGTCAGAAAGGGTTGAAAATTGATGATGTGGCTTTGAATGGTGCATTTTGAACACAGAAAAACGACGGACTTCAAATAAGTTCAAAAAATGAAATCCCTTTGTGACAGACGAGTTTCCGTATGAAACGCTGATACTTCGAAAGAGATTGTCCGTTTTGTACACGAAGTGCATCCAGTTTTTGCCGTGACCCTCTCTACCTTCGTGCACATGCTATGTGGATCAAATGATGATACCATGCCAGCTTTCAACCTTTTCAGAGTTCATTTGAAATGTTTTTCAATTTCAGGGTCTTATAGCTCAAAATAATCAGTAAATGCATGAAAAATAAAAATATGAAGTCAGAAGGGTTGAAAATTGATGATGTGGCTTTGAATGGTGCATTTTGAACACAGAAAAAATCTGGAGTTCAAATAAGTTCAAAAAAAATGAAATCCCTTTGTAACAGACGAGTTTCCGTATGAAACCCTGATACTTCGAAAGAGATTGTCCGTTTTGTACACGAAGTGGATCCAGTTTTTGTCGTAACCCTCTCTGCATTCTTGCACATGCTATGTGGGTCAAATGATGATACCATGCCAACTTTCAACCTTTTCAGAGTTCATTTGAAATGTTTTTCAATTTCAGGGTCTTATAGCTCAAAATAATCAGTAAATGCATGAAAAATAACAAATGAAGTCAGAAGGGTTGAAAATTGATGATGTGGCTTCGAATGGTGCATTCTGAACATAGAAAAACTCTGGAGTTCAAATAAGTTCAAAAAAAATGAAATCCCTTTGTAACAGACGAGTTTCCGTATGAAACCCTGATACTTCGAAAGAGATTGTCCGTTTTGTACACGAAGTGCATCCAGTTTTTGTCGTAACCCTCTCTGCATTCTTGCACATGCTATGTGGGTCAAATGATGATACCATGCCAACTTTCAACCTTTTCAGAGTTCATTTGAAATGCTTTTCCATTTCAGGGTCATAAAGCTCAAAATAATCAGTAAATGCATGAAAAATAACAAATGAAGTCAGAACGGGTTGAAAATTGATGATGTGGCTTTGAATGGTGCATTTTGAACACAGAAAAATGACGGACTTCAAATAAGTTCAAAAAATGAAATCCCTTTGTGACAGACGAGTTTCCGTATGAAACCCAAATACTTCGAAAGAGATTGTCCGTTTTGTACACGAAGTGCATCCAGTTTTTGCCGTGACCCTCTCTACCTTCGTGCACATGCTATGTGGATGAAATGATGATACCATGCCAGCTTTCAACCTTTTCAGAGTTCATTTGAAATGTTTTTCAATTTCAGGGTCTTATAGCTCAAAATAATCAGTAAATGCATGAAAAACAACAAATGAAGTCAGAAGGGTTGAAAATTGATGATGTGGCTTTCAATGGTGCATTTTGAACACAGAAAAACTATGGAGTTCAAATAAGTTCAAAAAAATGTAATCCCTTTGTAACAGACGAGTTTCCGTACGAAACCCTAATACTTCGAAAGAGATTGTCCGTTTTGTACACGAAGTGCATCCAGTTTTTGCCGTAACCCTCTCTACTTTCTTGCACATGCTATGTGGGTCAAATGATGATACCATGCCAACTTTCAACCTTTTCAGAGTTCATTTGAAATGCTGTTCAATTTCAGGGTCTTATAGCTCAAAATATTCAGTAAATGCATCAAAAATAACAAATGAAGTCAGAAAGGGTTGAAAATTGATGATGTGGCTTTGAATGGTGCATTTTGAACACAGAAAAACTCTGGAGTTCAAATAAGTTCAAAAAAATGAAATCCCTTTGTAACAGACCAGGTTCCGTATGAAACCCTGATACTTCGAAAAAGATTGTCCGTTTTGTACACGAAGTGCATCCAGTTTTTGCCGTAACCCTCTCTACTTTCTTGCACATGCTATCTGGGTCAAATGATGATACCATGCCAACTTTCAACCTTTTAAGAGTTCATTTGAAATGCTCTTGAATTTCAGGGTCTTATAGCTCAAACTATTCAGTAAATGCATCAAAAATAACAAATGAAGTCAGAAAGGGTTGAAAATTGATGATGTGGCTTTGAATGGTGCATTTTGAACACAGAAAAACTCTGGAGCTCAAATAAGTTCAGAAAAATGTAATCCCTTTGTAACAGACGAGTTTCCGTACGAAACCCTAATACTTCGAAAGAGATTGTCCGTTTTGTACACGAAGTGCATCCAGTTTTTGCCGTAACCCTCTCTACTTTCTTGCACATGCTATGTGGGTCAAATGATGATACCATGCCAACTTTCAACCTTTTCAGAGTTCATTTGAAATGCTTTTCCATTTCAGGGTCTTATAGCTCAAAATAATCAGTAAATGCATGAAAAATAACAACTAAAGTCAGAAGGGTCGAAAATTGATGATGTGGCTTCGAATGGTGCATTCTGAACACAGAAAAACTCTGGAGTTCAAATAAGTTCAAAAAAATGAAATCCCTTTGTAACAGACGAGTTTCCGTATGAAACCCTAATACTTCGAGAGAGATTGTCCGTTTTGTACACGAAGTGCATCCAGTTTTTGCCGTAACCCTCTCTACTTTCTTGCACATGCTATCTGGGTCAAATGATGATACCATGCCAACTTTCACCCTTTTTAGAGTTCATTTGAAATGCTCGTCAATTTCAGTGTCTTATAGCTCAAAATAATCAGTAAATGCATGAAAAATAACAAATGAAGTCAGAAAGGGCTGAAAATTGATGATGTGGCTTTGAATGGTGCATTTTGAACACAGAAAAATTGTGGAGTTCAAATAAGTTCAAAAAAAATGAAATCCCTTTGTAACAGACGAGTTTCCGTATGAAAACCTGATACTTCGAAAGAGATTGTCCGTTTTGTACACGAAGTGCATCCAGTTTTTGCCGTCACCCTCTTTACTTTCTTGCACATGCTATGTGGGTCAAATGATGATACAGTGCGAACTTTCAACGTTTTCATAGTTCATTTGAAATGCTTTTCAATTTCAGGGTCATATAGCTCAAAATAATCAGTAAATGCATGAAAATTAACAAATGAACTCAGAAAGGGTTGAAAATTGATGATGTGGGTTTGAATGGTGCATTTTGAACACAGAAAAATTGTGGAGTTCAAATAAGTTCAAAAAATTGAAATCCCTTTGTAACAGACGAGTTTCCGTATGAAACCGTGATACTTCGAAAGAGATTGTCCATTTTGTACCGGAAGTGCATCCAGTTTTTGCCGTAACCCTCTCTACTTTCTTGCACATGCTATGTGGGTCAAATGATGATACCATGCCAACTTTCAACCTTTTCAGAGTTCATTTGAAATGCTTTACAATTTTAGGGTCTTATAGCTCAAAATAATCAGTAAATGCATGAAAAATAATAAATGAAGTCAGAAAGGGTTGAAAATTGATGATGTGGCTTTGAATGGTGCATTTTGAACACAGAAAAATGACGGACATCAAATAAGTTCAAAAAATGAAATCCCTTTGTAACAGACGAGTTTCCGTATGAAACCCTGATACTTCGAAAGAGATTGTCCGTTTTGTACACAAAGTGCATCCAGTTTTTGCCGTGACCCTCTCTACTTTCGTGCACATGCTATGTGGATGAAATGATGATAGCACGCCAACTTTCAACCTTTTCAGAGTTCATTTGAAATGTTTTTCAATTTCAGGGTCTTATAGCTCAAAATAATCAGTAAATGCATGAAAAATAACAACTTAAGTCAGAAGGGTTGAAAATTGATGATGTGGCTTCGAATGGTGCATTCTGAACACAGAAAAACTCTGGAGTTCAGATAAGTTCAAAAAAATGAAATCCCTTTGTAACAGACGAGTTTCCGTATGAAACCCTGATACTTCGAGAGAGATTGTCCGTTTTGTACACGAAGTGCATCCAGTTTTTGCCGTAACCCTCTCTACTTTCTTGCACATGCTATCTGGGTCAAATGATGATACCATGCCAACTTTCAACCTTTTTAGAGTTCATTTGAAATGCTCTTCAATTTCAGGGTCTTATAGCTCAAAATAATCAGTAAATGCATCAAAAATAACAAATGAAGTCAGAAAGGGTTGAAAATTGATGATGTGGCATTGAATGGTGCATTTTGAACACAGAAAAACTCTGGAGTTCAAATAAGTTCAAAAAAATGAAATCCCTTTGTAACAGACGAGTTTCCGTATGAAACCCTGATACTTCGAAAGAGATTGTCCGTTTTGTACACGAAGTGCATCCAGTTTTTGCCGTCACCCTCTTTACTTTCTTGCACATGCTATGTGGGTCAAATGATGATACAATGCCAACTTTCAACGTTTTGAGAGTTCATTTGAAATGATTTTCAATTTCAGGGTCTTATAGCTCAAAATAATCAGTAAATGCATGAAAAATAATAAATGAAGTCAGAAAGGGTTGAAAATTGATGATGTGGCTTTGAATGGTGCATTTTCAATACAGAAAAACGACGGACTTCAAATAAGTTCAAAAAATGAAATTCCTTTGTAACAGACGAATTTCCGTATGAAACCCTGATACTTCGAAAGAGATTGTCCGTTTTGTACACAAAGTGCATCCAGTTTTTGCCGTGACCCTCTCTACTTTCGTGCACATGCTATGTGGATAAAATGATGATATCATGCCAACTTTCAACCTTTTCAGAGTTCATTTGAAATGTTTTTGAATTTCAGGGTCTTATAGCTCAAAATAATCAGTAAATGCATGAAAAATAACAAATGAAGTCAGAAGGGTTGAAAATTGATGATGTGGCTTCGAATGGTGCATTCTGAACACAGAAAAACTCTGGAGTTCAAATAAGTTCAAAAAAATGAAATCCCTTTGTAACAGACGAGTTTCCGTATGAAACCCTGATACTTCGAAAGAGATTGTCCGTTTTGTACACGAAGTGCATCCAGTTTTTGTCGTAACCCTCTCTGCATTCTGCACATGCTATGTGGGTCAAATGATGATACCATGCAAACTTTCAACCTTTTCAGAGTTCATTTGAAATGCTTTTCAATTTCAGGGTCATATAGCTAAAAATAATTAGTAAATGCATGAAAAATAACAAATGAAGTCAGAAAGGGTTGAAAATTGATGATGTGGCTTTGAATGGTGCATTTTGAACACAGAAAAACGACGGACTTCAAATAAGTTCAAAAAATGAAATCCCTTTGTGACAGACGAGTTTCCGTATGAAACGCTGATACTTCGAAAGAGATTGTCCGTTTTGTACACGAAGTGCATCCAGTTTTTGCCGTGACCCTCTCTACCTTCGTGCACATGCTATGTGGATCAAATGATGATACCATGCCAGCTTTCAACCTTTTCAGAGTTCATTTGAAATGTTTTTCAATTTCAGGGTCTTATAGCTCAAAATAATCAGTAAATGCATGGAAAATAAAAATATGAAGTCAGAAGGGTTGAAAATTGATGATGTGGCTTTGAATGGTGCATTTTGAACACAGAAAAAATCTAGAGTTCAAATAAGTTCAAAAAAAATGAAATCCCTTTGTAACAGACGAGTTTCCGTATGAAACCCTGATACTTCGAAAGAGATTGTCCGTTTTGTACACGAAGTGGATCCAGTTTTTGTCGTAACCCTCTCTGCATTCTTGCACATGCTATGTGGGTCAAATGATGATACCATGCCAATTTTCAACCTTTTCAGAGTTCATTTGAAATGTTTTTCAATTTCAGGGTCTTATAGCTCAAAATAATCAGTAAATGCATGAAAAATAACAAATGAAGTCAGAAGGGTTGAAAATTGATGATGTGGCTTCGAATGGTGCATTCTGAACATAGAAAAACTCTGGAGTTCAAATAAGTTCAAAAAAAATGAAATCCCTTTGTAACAGACGAGTTTCCGTATGAAACCCTGATACTTCGAAAGAGATTGTCCGTTTTGTACACGAAGTGCATCCAGTTTTTGTCGTAACCCTCTCTGCATTCTTGCACATGCTATGTGGGTCAAATGATGATACCATGCCAACTTTCAACCTTTTCAGAGTTCATTTGAAATGCTTTTCCATTTCAGGGTCATAAAGCTCAAAATAATCAGTAAATGCATGAAAAATAACAAATGAAGTCAGAACGGGTTGAAAATTGATGATGTGGCTTTGAATGGTGCATTTTGAACACAGAAAAATGACGGACTTCAAATAAGTTCAAAAAATGAAATCCCTTTGTGACAGACGAGTTTCCGTATGAAACCCTGATACTTCGAAAGAGATTGTCCGTTTTGTACACGAAGTGCATCCAGTTTTTGCCGTGACCCTCTCTACCTTCGTGCACATGCTATGTGGATGAAATGATGATACCATGCCAGCTTTCAACCTTTTCAGAGTTCATTTGAAATGTTTTTCAATTTCAGGGTCTTATAGCTCAAAATAATCAGTAAATGCATGAAAAATAACAAATGAAGTCAGAAGGGTTGAAAATTGATGATGTGGCTTTCAATGGTGCATTTTGAACACAGAAAAACTATGGAGATCAAATAAGTTCAAAAAAATGTAATCCCTTTGTAACAGACGAGTTTCCGTACGAAACCCTAATACTTCGAAAGAGATTGTCCGTTTTGTACACGAAGTGCATCCAGTTTTTGCCGTAACCCTCTCTACTTTCTTGCACATGCTATGTGGGTCAAATGATGATACCATGCCAACTTTCAACCTTTTCAGAGTTCATTTGAAATGCTGTTCAATTTCAGGGTCTTATAGCTCAAAATATTCAGTAAATGCATCAAAAATAACAAATGAAGTCAGAAAGGGTTGAAAATTGATGATGTGGCTTTGAATGGTGCATTTTGAACACAGAAAAACTCTGGAGTTCAAATAAGTTCAAAAAAATGAAATCCCTTTGTAACAGACCAGGTTCCGTATGAAACCCTGATACTTCGAAAAAGATTGTCCGTTTTGTACACGAAGTGCATCCAGTTTTTGCCGTAACCCTCTCTACTTTCTTGCACATGCTATCTGGGTCAAATGATGATACCATGCCAACTTTCAACCTTTTAAGAGTTCATTTGAAATGCTCTTGAATTTCAGGGTCTTATAGCTCAAACTATTCAGTAAATGCATCAAAAATAACAAATGAAGTCAGAAAGGGTTGAAAATTGATGATGTGGCTTTGAATGGTGCATTTTGAACACAGAAAAACTCTGGAGCTCAAATAAGTTCAGAAAAATGAAATCCCTTTGTAACAGACGTGTTTCCGTATGAAACCCTGATACTTCGAAAGAGATTGTCCGTTTTGTACACGAAGTGCATCCAGTTTTTGCCGTAACCCTCTTTACTTTCTTGCACATGCTATGTGGGTTAAATGATGATATCATGCCAACTTTCAACCTTTTCAGAGTTCAGTTGAAATGCTTTTCAATTTCAGGGTCATATAGCTAAAAATAATCAGTAAATGCATGAAAAATAACAAATGAAGTCAGAAAGGGTTGAAAATTGATGGTGTGGCTTTGAATGGTGCATTTTGAACACAGAAAAATTGTGCAGTTCAAATAAGTTCAAAAAAATGAAATCCCTTTGTAACAGACGAGTTTCCATATGAAACCGCGATACATCAAAAGAGATTGTCCGTTTTGTACCCGAAGTGCATCCAGTTTGTGCCGTAACCCTCTCTACTTTCTTGCACATGCTATGTGGGTCAAATGATGATGCCATGCCAACTTTCAACCTTTTCAGAGTTCATTTGAAATGCTTTTCAATTTCAGGGTCTTATAGTTCAAAATAATCAGTAAATGCATGAAACATAACAAATGAAGTCAGAAAGGGTTGAAAATTGATGATGTGCCTTTGAATGCTGCATTTTGAACACAAAAAAACTCAGGAGTTCAAATAAGTTCAAAAAATGAAATCCCTTTGTAACAGACGAGTTTCCGTATGAAACCCTGATACTTCGAAAGATATTGTCCTTTTTCTACACGAAGTGCATCCAGTTTTTGTCGTAACCCTCTCTACTTTCTTGCACATGCTATATGGGTCAAATGATGATGCCATGCCAACTTTCAACCTTTTCAGAGTTCATTTGAAATGCTTTTCAATTTCAGGGTCTTATAGTTCAAAATAATCAGTAAATGCATGAAACATAACAAATGAAGTCAGAAAGGGTTGAAAATTGATGATGTGCCTTTGAATGCTGCATTTTGAAAACAAAAAAACTCAGGAGTTCAAATAAGTTCAAAAAATGAAATCCCTTTGTAACAGACGAGTTTCCGTATGAAACCCTGATACTTCGAAAGATATTGTCCTTTTTCTACACGAAGTGCATCCAGTTTTTGTCGTAACCCTCTCTACTTTCTTGCACATGCTATGTGGCTCAAATGATGATACCATCGCAATTTTCAACCTTTTCAGAGTTCATTTGAAATGCTCTTCAATTTCAGGGTCTTATAGCTCAAAATAATCAGTAAATGCGTGAAAAATAACAAATGAAGTCAGAAAGGGTTGAAATTGATGATGTGGCTTTGAATGGTGCATTTTGAACACAGAAAAGCTATGGACTTCAAATAAGTTAAAAAAATGAAATCCCTTTGTAACAGACGAGTTTCCGTATGAAACCCTGATACTTCGAAAGGGATTGTCCGTTTTGTACACGAAGTGCATCCAGTATTTGCCGTAACCCTCTCTACTTTTTGAAATAAGTTCAAATGATGATGCCATTCCAAATTTCAACCTTTTCAGAGTTCATTTGAAATGCTTTTCAATTTCGGGGTCATACAGCTCAAAATAATCAGTAAATGCATGAAAAATAACAAATGTAGTCAGAAAGGGTTGAAAATTGATGATGTGGCTTTGAACGGTGCATTTTGAACACAGAAAAACTATGGAGTTCATATAAGTTCAAAAAAATGAAATCCCTTTGTAACAGACGATTTTCCGTATGAAACCCTGATACTTCGAAAGAGATTGTCCATTTTGTACACGAAGTGCATCCAGTTTTTGTCGTAACCCTCTCTGCATTCTTGCACATGCTATGTGGGTCAAATGATGATACCATGCCAACTTTCAACCTTTTCAGAGTTCATTTGAAATGTTTTTCAATTTCAGGGTCTTATAGCTCAAAATAATCAGTAAATGCATGAAAAATAAAAAATGAAGTCAGAAGGGTTGAAAATTGATGATGTGGCTTCGAATGGTGCATTCTGAACATAGAAAAACTCTGGAGTTCAAATAAGTTCAAAAAAAATGAAATCCCTTTGTAACAGACGAGTTTCCGTATGAAACCCTGATACTTCGAAAGAGATTGTCCGTTTTGTACACGAAGTGCATCCAGTTTTTGTCGTAACCCTCTCTGCATTCTTGCACATGCTATGTGGGTCAAATGATGATACCATGCCAACTTTCAACCTTTTCAGAGTTCATTTGAAATGCTTTTCCATTTCAGGGTCATATAGCTCAAAATAATCAGTAAATGCATGAAAAATAACAAATGAAGTCAGAACGGGTTGAAAATTGATGATGTGGCTTTGAATGGTGCATTTTGAACACAGAAAAATGACGGACTTCAAATAAGTTCAAAAAATGAAATCCC